>NW_027528988.1:0-463 GCF_008692635.1 Crocuta crocuta | reverse complement strand
ATACATTACCTGACAGGTAACCACAGCCATCTTATCCTCTTCTTTGCTTAGAAAATGCAATTCTCCTGCAGATAGATTTTCTTTGCTCCAAATATTCAGAAAATTTAAAGTTAGTGAGGTTTAATTCAAGATGTCTTTTGGTTTCATAAATCTCTCCTGTTCCCCCTTTTTTTATTTTTTCAACATACTCACGTAAAGTATGATTAGCCCTTTCAATAATAGCTTGTCCTTGACTATTAAAAGGGATGCCAAAAGTATGAATTACATGATATTGGNGATATTGGGATAAAAAATGAGCTAATTTTGCAGATTGGTAGGCGGGTGCATTATCAGTTTTCAATTCAATTGGGACCCCCATAACTGCAAAACAAGATAATAAATGAGTAATAACAGCATGAATGTAATGCAGTAGCCCATCGGAAATGTGTGCATGTATCTATGGTATGATGGACGCATTTTTGTT
>NW_027528987.1:0-851 GCF_008692635.1 Crocuta crocuta | reverse complement strand
ATTTTACTCTACTTGAGAGCTGGACATTTGAAAAGCAGTGGTGCCCACCTTTACCTGCTGAGAGCTCGCTCTTCCACTTGCTTCCCCACTTGATGCCCAGCTCCTGGCCGTACTCATCCCCGTACCAGACCAGCAGTTCACAGCCTGGCTTGACGACCCGGCAGGTTCGGTAGAAGATCTGCCTGTGATATTGAAAAGCCACCAGGTTCTGCTCCTCATCATCCCTGGCACAGTTCACATACCTGGGATTGAGGCAGGAAAAGGGAAAGAGAACCACAGGAGATAAGTTCCCGTTACGTGTCAGATCTGCCCCCAGTGCTCACTGCCTCCATGCTGTGATGCCGCCCACTCCCCAGCTCCTCAGGAACCTTCTGTTCATACTTAAATCTCCCTCACAGTATCATATGAATTCCCATCTCTAAGTTTGGCTTCCTGCCCTCAGCCTTCCTCTAATGCTTTTCCCCTTGCTTGATTAACCATTTTCCAAATCCCAATTCCAGACTTACTGCCATCTTAATTGGTCACAAAACCCAGTGACCTTTTGTTTCTCTAAACTCTAAATTAAGTTCTGTTTTATACCACAGAACTTGATGCGTGACCATGGACTCTGCTTCCAGATCAACAGACATCATTCCACACTCAGCCCAAGTGTGGCTATCCTCCTTTGAGAGAGCTTTCTTCAATTCTCCCTGCACTGTATCTGAGGTACCATTCCCTTGCCCCCCCTGAGTTCTCATAGAAGCTTGGAGCTTTCTTTGTCTTAGTAAAATGACACAGAAAAGCAGTATTTTATTTACACACTGTAGCCCCTGATAAAATGAGAGCCCCTCAAGGAAACAGGGTGGGTCATG
>NW_027528986.1:0-511 GCF_008692635.1 Crocuta crocuta | reverse complement strand
CCCGACAGACTCCATCAGAAGCCTACTAGAACTGATCGAAGAATTTAGCCAATTTGCAGGGTACAAAATCAACGTGCAGATATCGGTTGCATTCTTATACACCAAAAAGGAAGCAACAGAAAGAGAAATCAAGGAACTGATCCCATTCACAATTGAACAAAAAAACCATANGCATTTAGGAATAAACCTAACCAAGGATATAAGAGATCTGTATGATGAAAACTATAGAAAACTTATGAAGGAAATTGAACAAGACAAAAGAAATGGAAAACCATTCCATGCTCATAGATAGGAAGAATAAACATAGTTAAAATGTCATTACTATGCGAAGCAATCTTCACATTCAATGTAATCCCTATCAAGATAGCACCAGCATACTTCTCAAAACTAGAACAAACTCTCCTAAAATTTGTATGGAACCACAAAAGACCCTGAATAGCCAGAGTCATATTGAAGAAGAAAACCGAAACGGGAGGTAACACCATCCCAGACTTTAGCCTCTACTACAAAG
>NW_027528985.1:0-2519 GCF_008692635.1 Crocuta crocuta | reverse complement strand
GTTAAGCTCCTCGTCGTTGCGGATGGCTAGCTCCGGGATCTCCACGGTAAAATAACGGCCCTTGATAAAAAAAAGAACGCCTACCAAGGAGCTGAGGAACCACCGCCCGCCGAGCACTCCCAACCAAACATGAGACCGCCCAGATCGTGGCCAAAAATTCCTAAAAGACATCTTCATAAGGTATGACTTTCCTCAGATGATAGGGTCAGACAACGGACCTGCATTTGTGTCCAAAGTAAGCCAGAATCTAGCCACGGCCCTGGGGATTCATTGGAAATTACATTGTGCGTACAGACCCCAGGGTTCAGGACAGATAGAAAACATAAATAAAATTCTAAAAGAGACCTAAATTAAATTGACCTTGGAGACTGGCGGAGACTGGATGGCTCTCCTCCCCTTTGCGCTCTATGGGGTACACAACTCCCCCTACCAGATGAAATTAACTCCTTTTAAAAACATGTCTGGCCTAAACTGCATGCCCTCTATCCAAATAGAATACATGATTACTAAACCTAAGTTTAAGTTTTCAGCTTCCTATTGCAGAAAAAGTAAGACTATTTGGATCTTTTAAAAAGATGATTTAAAAATTCTAATGTAAACACCTCTCAATTGGTTACTAAGTCCTCAATTGGAGACTAAGGTTTCCTAAGTTAAAATTCTGCTAAGTGTACTTAAGACTGATGAAAAATAAAGAAAGCAATCTTGTATGTAGGAAACTGAGAGATACATAAAAAAGGATGTAAGAAATGAAAATACATTTTTGTTGAGGGTAAAAGAAAGAAATTTTGTCCTAAATAAGACTGGTTGCTTAGAGAAAAATGGTTTGGGGACAAAGTTTAAAGGCAAAGGAGAGTATAGAAGGTCCATGAAGGGAAATCTTTGAAAAAGAATTCTATGTGTGCTCAGGATAGACTCAAGTTAAAATAAATAAAATTTTAAAAGTACACTTGTATAAGGTTAAAACTCTACTTTTCTCTCTGGTCAAAAGACAAAGTTTTCTTGGATTGTAAATCTGCTCTTGAGAACACAGTGGAAACAAAGGTTTTCTCCTTTTGCTGCCAAGAAAAACCAAAGCTTTAGGTTTCATCTTCATCAGGTCTTTGATTTCATAATTAAAACTTCTCAATGTTAAAAGAACTAGGTTTTTCTACATTCGTCTTTAAGATCTTTTATTGACGCTTAAGTTAAATTTTAAAAAAAGCTTTTAAAATTTATAATAATCTGTAATCCTATTTAGAATACTCTTTATAACTTCCTAAGGTTTTAACAAACTTCCCACAATTTGAATAATAAAAAAGGGTATTTTGGCCAATTAGGCCCCTTTTATTTGAGATACTAAGTTACTTGGAAAAGCACTGTGTACAACAGTAAACCTTAAGTTGTTTTGCATGGGTAAATGCTATAACTGCCCAAATATATATACAAATCCTAAAGTTTTAATGTTTTAATATTATATGTCACAAAAATAACTGAATTTCTTTGTCAAATGCATCATACTGAACTCGCATCAAATCTTTAACAATGTCCATCTGAGATTTTGTCACTTAAATAAATAGCTTGCCTTTGAAGAGCCAAAAATTAAGTCCTCCATTAAGAGCAACCTGGGGCTACGTGTAGCCACAGTCCCAGGAAAAGCCTCAGATTGTTCAAAGCTAACGCCATCCTCGGACCGCCCTCAGATCAGCTAATCCAAAAACATTCCTATGGTCTGAGTCAAGGCTGGGAACTGCAGTTATTTTATACAAACTAGCCAATTTCTCACCGCTTGCCTGAACCCCACTGCTGGCCCTTTGAACTCACCTCATAATTGGTCATTTTCAAAGGATCCTCAAAAGTCATGATTGGGTCCCACCAAAAGTAACGAACACCTCACAGATACTGAATGGTCAAAGCTGTTACCAGGGTGCTGCTGTACAATTGTCATTGGAGCTTATGTGATGATGCTACATGTTCTGTAACACCCTTATCGCTTACTCCTTAAAAACCCTGCTCACTATTGTTCGGGGCTTCACCTGCCGCCACGACACTGGTAGGCGGGTGAGCCCCGGCTCAAGCTTGTAGTAAAGTCCCTTATGTACCTGCATCGGTGTCGGCTCCTTGGTGGTCTCAGAGGACTCGCGAATCGGGCACAACACGGTGACCNGCCAGCACGAGGGGCTGCGGTCTTCTGGGGACGCCGAGGGAGTGGGGAGTGGGCTCTGAGAGGGCAGGTCAACAGCCCAGCCCGAGGCCCAGTCCTGGCCAGCGCGGCCACGGTGCCTCGGGCTGCTCAGGAAGTGCCATCCCGGCCCCTGTGGGCGAGAGAGATTCCGACGCGGGGCAGGGGCGGCCTCACCAGTGGGGGGGACACCAAAGACAGGGGGCGTGGGGAGAAGCCCTGGCCCTCGGGGAGCCTGGGGGCTCCAGGCGACCACACCGCCTTCCTCCCGGTCCCTAGGCCCTGCCCCCACCCCATCCCTGGACCACTGACCAGCCTCTATCCTGCCCACCCGCCCACAGGAACGCAGGGCTCCTCTGCA
>NW_027528984.1:0-496 GCF_008692635.1 Crocuta crocuta | reverse complement strand
TGACACATTGGACCAGATGGATTTGGCAGATATATTTAGAACTCTGCATCCTGAGGTTATGGAATTCAGATTCTTCTCAAGTGTGCATGGCACATTCTCCAATATAGATCACATACTGGGACATAAAGCAGCCCTCAATAAATATAAAAGAATTGAGATCATACCATGTACGCTTTCAGATCATAATGCTTTNAACTTGAAATCAATCACAGGAAGAAGTCTGGAAAACCCCCATAAACATGGAGGCTAAAGAACACCTTACTAAAAATGAATGGGCCAATCAGAGAAGAATTAGAGAAGAAATTAAAAAATATATGGAAACAAATGAAAATGAGAATACAACAATCCAAACTCTATGGGATGCAGCGAAATCAGTCCTACGAGGAAAGTACATTGCACTCCAGGCCTATATCAAGAAATTAGAAAAAGTGTAAGTGCAAAATCTAAGAGCGCACCTAAAGCAAATAGAGGGAGAGCAACAAGAGCACCCCAAACC
>NW_027528983.1:0-305 GCF_008692635.1 Crocuta crocuta | reverse complement strand
ATTTAGGTGCTCCCATATTCGGTGCATAGACATTTATGATGGTTAATCCTTCCTGATGTATAGACCCTGTAATTACTATGTAATCCCCTTGTTCATCTANCATTCTGCTACCCTATGTCTTTTGATTGGAGCAATCAGCCCATTTACATTCAGTGTTATTGTTGAGATATGTGTGTTTAGTGTCTTTGTATCCTTTGTAGGGTTCATGTTTGTGGTGGTGTCTCTGGTATCTTTGTTCCTTGCAACATTTTCCGTCAGATTATCCCCCTCAGGATTTCTTGTAGGGCTGGCTTAGTGGTGACAAA
>NW_027528982.1:0-487 GCF_008692635.1 Crocuta crocuta | reverse complement strand
GACACATCCCCAAAGGCAAGGGAATCAAGAGAAAAAAATGAACTATTGGGACTTCATCAAGATAAAAAGCTTTTGCATGGCAAAGGAAACAATCAATAAAACTAATAGGCAACCGATAGAATGGGAAAAGATAGTTGCAAATGATATATCAGGTAAAGGTCTAGTATCCAAAATTTATAAGGAACTCACCAAACTCCACATCTGAAAAACAAACAATCCAGTGAAGAAATGGGCAGAGACATGAACCGACATNGACATTTCTCCGAAGAGGACATCCAGATGGCCAATAGACACATGAAACGATGCTCAGCATCCCTCCTCATCAGAGAAATACAAATCAAAACAACACTGAGATACCACCTCTTGCTGGTCAGAGTGGCTAAAATGAACAAATCAGAGGACTCTAGATGCTGGCAAGGGTGCGGAGAAATGGGCACCCTCATACTCTGTTGGTGGGAATGTAAACTGGTGCAGCCCCTCTGGAAAC
>NW_027528981.1:1068-1212 GCF_008692635.1 Crocuta crocuta | reverse complement strand
CCTAATCCTCCTATATGTGCAAACATATGGTAGCTGTCCTTTTCTTTCTGACTTATTTTGCTCAGCTTAACACCCTCAAGATCCATCCATGTTGCTACACATGGCCAGATTTCATTCTTTCTCATTGCCATGGAGTATTCCATT
>NW_027528981.1:0-873 GCF_008692635.1 Crocuta crocuta | reverse complement strand
TCTATTGTTAATTTTTTGAGAAGCCTCCACACTGTTTTCGAGAGGGGCTGTACCAGCTTACATTCCCACCAACAGTGTAGGAGGGTGCCCGTTTCTCCACCTCCTTGCCAGCATCTAGAGTCCTCTGATTTGTTCATTTTAGCCACTCTGACAGCCACTCTAAGGTGAGATCTCATTGTGGTTTTGATGTGTATTTCCCTGATGATGAGGGACGCTGAGCATCTTTTCATGTGTCTGTTGGCCATCTGGATGTCCCCTTTGGAGAACTGTCTGTTCATGTCTTCTGTCCATATCTTCACAGAATTATTTGTTTTTCTGGTGTGGAGTTTGTTGAGTTCCTTATAGATTTTGGATACTAGCCCTTTATCTGATAGGTCATTGGCAACTATCTTTTCCCATTCTGTCAGTTGTCTGTTAGTTTTATGGATTGTTTCCTTTGCCATGCAGAAGTTATTTTTTATCTTGATGACGTCTCAAGAGTTCATTTTTGCTCTTGATTCCCTTTCCTTTGGGGCTGTGTCAAGTAAGAAATGGCTGCAGTTGAGGTGAAGGAGGTTATTTCCTGCTTTCTCCTCTAGGGTTTTGATGATTTCTTGCCTCACATTCAGGTTCTTTATCGATTCTGAGTTTGTTTTTGTGTATGGTGTGAGAAAATGATCTAGTTTCATTCTTCCGCATGTTGCTGTCCAGCTCTCCCAGCACCATCTGTTCAGGAGGCTGTCTTTTTTCCATTGGATACTGTTTCCTGCTTTGTCAAAGATTAGGGGGCTGTACATTTGTGGGTTCAATTCTGAATTCTCTACTCTATTCCACTGGTCAATGTGTATGTTTTTGTGCCAATATCATACTGTCTTGATGATGACAGCTTTGCAG
>NW_027528980.1:0-12215 GCF_008692635.1 Crocuta crocuta | reverse complement strand
CTCCAAAGTAGATGGAACTAAACCACAAGCTTCCTTTTTTTTTTTTCTGAAGCTCATTGAGCCAAAACATACACGGCTGAATATTAAGTTTAGAAGCATATTATCAGTATGTTTAAGGGAGGCTATTCTTATGGGATTGCCAATTAATAGTAGGAAGGTTTGAAATTCTTACAAGATGATGTAATCTTGTGAGATTACAGCTCTGTTTTCATATCAAGCAAGTCTTTCCAGTGTCAGGTAATTATCTGCCTTTCTATTGCTTCCCTGAACTAAACTTCTGATCTCTTTGAGGTTTTCTTCTTGGCATCTGAAATTTATGCCAGAATAGCCTTTTTAATTTTTTTATTAAAAAATTTTTTTAATGCTTATTTATTTCTGAGAGAGAGAGAGACAGCATGAGCAGGGTAGGGTCAGAGACAGAAGGTGACACAGAATCAGAAGCAGGCTCCAGTCTCTGAGCTAGCTGTCAACACAGAGCCTGACACACGTTTCAAACCCACAAACCTTGAGATCATGACCAGGGCCAGAGTTGGATGCTTAACCGACTGAGTCACCCAGGAGCAACTGAGAATAGCCTTTTTTAGAGTACATTCAGGGTTCTAGATTCCATTAAAGAATGAGAGAATCCGTGAGTCAGGGAGGGGTTAAGCCCTCCTTCTCAGACTGGTTTCTTATTTTGGAGAGAAAGAGAGAGAGAGACAGAGTAAGAGAGAGAGAGAGAAAGCATGAGTAGATAAGGGGCAGAGGGAAAGGGAGACACAGAATCTGAAGCAGGCTCCAGGCCCTGAGCTGTCAACAAAGAGCCTGATATGGGGCTGAAACCCACGAACTGCAAGGTCATGTCCTGAGCTGAAGTCAGATGCTTAACCAACCGAGCCACCTAGATGCCTGAGCATGCCAGAATTTAAACTGCGGCTCTGAAACATCATAAGACCTTAGGACAAACTACTTCCCTAAACTTTTTTCCTGCATTATAGAAAAATAATACCCTTGCCCAAAATGTNATGAACGTATTTAGAAAGAAATGCTCTGGGAGTCTGAACTACTGAAAATTTTCAGAAGCTACCTATTGTTTCTTGAGAAGTAGATGTCGGGAAAATGTCCTGCTTATTGTTAACAGTTTGAGCCACAAATGCTACACAAAATTTTCAATCTTATAAAATGTTTGGGACCTTTGGTGAGTTCTCACTTAGGGCCTAGTCCAGTGTTTGGTACAACGTGGAATGTGGACTACCCGGAGTACTGGCTGAAATCCATATTACTGTTTCTCCTACAGAGCTACCGAATTAGGATGATGGGGCCAGAGTTATGCATTTTTCATAATTAGTGATTTTTGAGCATTTCTGGCCTAGCCTAAAGGCAATCGGAGGAGTCCCTCTGGCCCCCTTTCTTCTTGGATCATCTCTTTCAGTGTTATAGCTTCCAAACCGAGGAGGGGTGGTGCAAGCATTCCAGAAAAGGAAGGGACCCAGTCAAGTAAGTAAAAGAATGTCAATTTTGAAAACAAAATATTTTTAATGTGAAAATAGTGCAAGGATTAAAAGAGGGAAATAGTTCAACATATAAGAAAAATAATTTAAAATATATGAGAAGCATAAACCAATCTAAAATGTAGCATGATTTGGAACAACAGATGTTAAAGACAAAAAGGAGCGCTATACTGGCAGAGTAGGAAATACAAACTGATCACACCATTTCCCCCAGGACTAAGCGACACTTTTTCAATACAGTTGATTGGTTTTCAACCCTTAGAGCCAATCTGTGGAGGAAACACAGAGCACTTTGCTACAACTGTATGACAAAATGTAAATGCTAAGAGCACCGATGAAAGGAAGCACGTATTCACATGAGGAGATTTGTACGAGGGGAAAGGAAAGGCAGAGGGGCTGCAGGGCACAGCCGCACGCACTGAGTCATGAGATTAAGTTGAAAGTTCATAACAGAAGATATAAATAATATAGCTAATGTTTCTTGAGCTCTCCTGTGTGTCAGTAACTATAGGCTACAAGTGCATTATTAGTTGCATTATCAGAAGCAACCCCATAAGGTAGAGAGGAATCCTTTCCCCTGGTTTATGGATGAGAAGACAATGGGCACAGGTAGGATGTGGACATTTCACAGGGGTACAGAGCTAATAAAAGTTGAAGAACAAGGATTCTAAGTCAAGCAGTCCATCTCCAGGACCAGTGCTTTCAGCCCTCTGCTACCTCTTCCCTCACCAATAGAGTCAGCGAAATTACATGAAGTTACAAGAGAGGAGCAGCCAAATTAATTAAATATGAAGTATTGGAAAGGAGAGAGAGGGAAAACAGGGGGAGGGGCGTTTTGTCTTCCTCCATCATGGTAGAGTGGTAAAAATATTGTTTAATGGGGTGCCTGGTTGGCTCTGTCGGTTAAACGTCTGACTTCGGCTCAGGTCATGATCTCGCCGTCTGTGGGTTCGAGCCCCGCATGGGGCTCTGTACTGACAGCTCAGAGCCTGGAGCCTGTTTCAGATTCTGTGTCTCCCTCTCTCTCTGCCCCTCCTCAGCTCGTGCTCTGTCTCTCTCTGTCTCAAAAATAAATAAAACTTTAAAAAATATATTGTTTAAAATGAGTATGTCATGATACACCAAGATAAGCATGATGTTTAGAACTAAGGGGATGACATCAATGTCACAAAAAACTGTCTCTGGCGACGGGAACTCACGACAAAAGGGCTACCTTTCAATATGATTCAATTTGCTATTGTGCTTCTGTATTATTTTTGTACCAATAAACTATTTCTGTTCATTGAGAAATTGCTTCTCGGTGGCGCCTGGGTGGCTCAGTAGATTAAGCGTCCAACTTTGGCTCAGGTCATGATCTCATGGTTTGAGTTCAAGCTCCGCATCATGCTCTCTGCTGTCAGCTCGGAGGCCACTTCAGATCCTCTGTGTCCCTGTCTCTTGGCCCCTCCCGACTCGTGCTCTCTCTCAAAAATAAATATTTAAACAAACATGAAATTCAAAATCTTCTTTACATCTACCACATATTTGTTAAATGTTTGTCTTATCAAACTTTTAGCTACTTTTAGCTTGAAGTCTTTATAAAAAATCAACAGGTACGAATGTTTAAAAATTGTCTCTGGTAATATTACCAGGCATGGCTGAGAGAGGGTACAGGACAATTAGAAGCAAACTGGAATCAACCCTGCTTCTTAGAGGCAGTTCTGACTACAAAGGACAGGCGATTCTCTGCAGTCACAGAGCAGAAGTGCCGTGCATTTTTAGGCTCAGTTATTATATTTTTCCACTTGTGTTACATCATAATAGTAGGCACTTTTATGCTCCTATTAAAATTGGACCTCGTATTCAAACTGCTTGGTGAAGGCAACTCAAGCATTATTGCCTAAAGAACTCATTAAGTGTAGATATGTATCTCCTATCTCCATCCATGTATGTATGTAAGTATGTATGTCTCTCTCTCTATCTCTTTCTCTAATATGCAACTATCCTTATTTATAGAACAACACAACAACAACTTAAATTACTTTCTTACATTATTTTATTTTAGCCTTTCCAAAATCTTGCAAGGTAAATCGGCCATGGAAAAAGCATCGAGTTCACTGGGACACTTGAAAGATGGCTCCACTGATTGTCATTGTGCAACCACTAAATGGTGCAGAGAATTAAACCCACATCTTCTCTGTCCTCCTGTCTTAACACCCTTTGCTGACTCTATTCCAGGCATATTAATTCATAATTGCTCCCTGAGGATATCAGGCACCTTTCCTCTGAGCTTTGGCAGTGGTCATTCCCATTATCTGAAATGCTCTTTCCTCAGACATTTGTTTCATTTACCTCCCTCTAGCCTGTTCACATCCCACCTTCCTAGTGAAGCTTATCCTGTCCGCTGTTTAAATTGAATGTGGAGATTCTGCCTATAATCTCAATGCTCCATATGCTGCTTTATTCTCCATAACATTAGTTACTGGCTAACTTATGAGATCATTTGCATGTTTGTATTTCTGCTCTCCTGCACCTAGAATGCAGGCTCCACACAGTCAAGAATTTTGCCTTTTTTGTGTGTAGTGGAGATCTAGCAAAAAAAAAAGTCTAGGGTCAACCAGAACTGGGCACAACTGTAACTTGTGTGATTTGATACTTTATTGGTTTAGACCAGAGCTGGGCCAATTACTGAAGAGGATGTCTTTACTACATTTAAGCAGCACAATAAATTCAAAGAAACTGAAATTACCAACAATTACACAGCAGGTATGAGCTCCTTCTCCCTTCATTCCTCCAGGCTCAAATCTATCCTCCCTGGGTGATAAGAGAATGTGTAAGAATGACTGGCCTAAGTCTAAATTAAATGTGAAGACATGCAAGAAAACATTTAAACGTTTCTTTTAAAAAATCATAGAGTGGTTTCCTTTGACATATCAGGGGTTATCTAGCCTATATTTACAGTGTGCACAGGCACTGCCCAGGGCCAAGCCTTCGTTGAACAAAAACTCACTTTATAAATTAATCAGAGACCACAATGGGTTTTTGTCTCAGAAGATGTAGGTCACAGACCACCGGGGTAAGCATCCCACATTTGTAACAGAGGCTGGTAGCCCAGATTTTCTCTTTGATCTACTCTGAAGGACCCAAAGATGTAAGATTATATGTAAAGACTATATGTGAATATATAAAGATTATATTCTAGATACGTTGTTGTCTATCTGGAAGAAATTCACCAGTGGATTATTCCATATGGTTTAGATGCCAGTTTCTCGGGCCTTCGAGAAATATGTCTAGTAAGGCATCTCACTAATGTCTAGAAAACAAATATGTCGTTTATTGTAAGTCAAGAGTTGAGCCCTCAGAAATAAATAAAAACATTTAAAATTTAAAAAAAAAGAGCAATGTATTGGATAAAAGAAAGGTCAACACAATTTGTTCGTTGTGAGCATGCCAGCCATGTTCATTCTTCACCTCACACTGTTGGCACTTAAACAGAATCCTAGAGATTCTATGACCAAGAGGGGAGATATGCTTGGGTATCTGGCAATAGAAACACGTGTTATTGTCTAGGAGCCAGAAGCTTCAGCATGAAGAAGGAGGTTTGAAAAATCTTGGCCTACATGTGGCTTTACCTACTTTGAATCTAATTTCTGTGGCTTATTTCATTGAAGTGTTTTGTCTCTCCTTTTTTTTTAAACATTTAAAAAAATTTTTTTGAGACAGAGAGGGACAGAGCAAGAGTGGGGGAGGGGCAGAGAGAGAGAGGGAGACGCTGAGTCTGAAACAGGCTCCAGGCTCTGAGCTGCCAACACAGAACCCAATGCAGGCTGGAACCCACAAACCACGAGTTCATGATCTAAGCTAAAGTCAGACACTTAACTGACTGAGCCACCCAGGCACCCCATGAAATGTAAAGTTTAAAGTTAAAAATGGTGGCGCCCCAGTTCCTTCTTGAACCAAACAATGCAAATCACTCTTTTGGGTCCTATATCCCTGTGCCTCAGGATGTAGTCTAGGTGGGCTGTGTTCTGTGTCCCAAGTCCTGCTTTGTTTCCAGATCTTAGTCCTCGAGCTTTATTGATACTACCCGAAATGTAATCCCACAGGCCTGGCTGCTTCCTAGCAGGGACTGAGTAAGGGGAGTAGGGGAGCTGTTTCTCCCACCCGGGACCTGGGCACCCAGCCCAAAGAAAGTGCCACAGCTTGAGATAGGATCTCTCTGAGAGCCCTGCAGGTAGAGATGGGATGATTGGAGCTCTCTCAATCCTGGGCCGAAGTTTTTCTCTTCTCCAGGGATAGTTCTATGAGCACTTTCAGCTGCTATTTCTCTTCCCTTCATCTCTTCGTGGCTCTTTGTGGAGGGGGCTACCCCTTCCATGCCTCCAGGTCCCTGCCAGTTTTTATCTCCCCCAGTTTGCAATCACGCACCTATGAGTCTATCTTCTTAGTGGACTCTGTCTCTTTTCGTCCCAGACTCTTGAGGTTCAGTGTCCTATGGCTTCAGCCCTTGTTTGAGAGATGATGGCGGGCAAAAAGTAAGGAGCTCTGTACTTCTTCACCATCTTGCCTCTCACACAAGTCTCTTACACAACCTTAAACTTTACAAATCATGGGGTGATTAGGTGGCTCAGTCAACTGAGTGTCTGACTGACTCAGGTCATGATCTCAGGGTTCATGGGTTCGAGCCCCACATCAGGCTGTGTCCTGACAGCTCAGAGCCTGGAGCCTGCCTCAGATTCTGTGTCATCTTTCTCTGCCCTTCCTATGCTCATGCTCTGTCTCTGCCTCTCAAAAATAAATAAACATTTAAAAAATTTAAACTTTACAAATCATTTTCATGTATAATATCTCATTTAGTCCTCAAATCAACTCCATGAAATAGGTATTATTTTCCCATTAGAAATGACCACATCCTAAATCCTTAGTCATTTCTCAAGAAAAGTGGATTGTGAATGCTGAGGTGTTGTTTTTTTTTTTTTTTAAATGGGAATGTTGGATGCTAAAATGAACAGGTATTTTCAGTTCAAGGCAGCAGACTAGAAAAACACATTTACTTTCTGCTCCTCCTGAAACCATATTTAATACAAGTTTATAAATGCCAATGTTAATACCAACCAAAACCAAGAGAATGTGGAAGTCATCAACCACAGAATAATTATGATACATTTTGAGAAGGCAAAAATTGAAATGCCGGACTGATGAATAGAATGATCAAGAAAAGACTGTCCAAAGAAGGGGCTGCACAAGGCCAGTCTGCTTCTTCTGAGCCCTGTTTATAGTCAAGAGAAGAGAGAATAAGGGTTGAAACAAGGAGACAAAAGATATTTTAGGGGAAAAATGTTCATCAAATGAGTTCCATGGGTCACTCAGTCTTCCCTCCACAGTAACTGTAAGAATTACAACAGATTATTGGTGAGCAAGATAAGGAAACAGGGAGGGAGTGTTGAACCACAGGGTGTCAGCTCTGGTTCATTATCACTACTACCAACTCCATCCAATACCACACACCCATGGCTTCATGTGCTATAACTGGAGATTGTTGCCTCATAAATTGTCAAATGAGAGGAATCTTCTGGCAACTATAATTTGTGGTTATTATCAAAATACTTTTTATTAATCATTAAATTAATCATTTAAAAAATATTTTGTCTTAACAAATTCTGTCTCAACATGTTTGCTTCTGCCAAGGCAAATTATCTCGAAATAACCACTCACCATCTAATATATTTTGCCCATAAGGACAGGTAAGCGAATGGTCTATATTTAAAAAAAGCATCCTATCTGTCTCTTCCCATTTGACAAGAGAAGTCAAGAGGGAGATTTTTCTGGGATATCTTTACCCAAAATTCCTGGCATTGTCTTGAAGCCCCAACAGGCATCATATGCTTAATTTTTTCTCCCTGGGAAATAAAACGATAGAAATAGCATGATTGTCATTTATTGTTTTCAAATATATCTGACATCATCATCTCTTTCAGAGTTCTAATAAGAAATCTTTGCCCAAAATTTGTACAAGCTTGCTATTTCTGATCAAACATCGCCAAGAAACTGTTCCTTACTGCACTCAAATGATATCAAAGGACATGTGGTAAAAAGTCTTATCTGGAAATAATTTTTGTTCTTAGAGAGATTAGAAAGGGCTTATAATATTTCTCCTTTTCTTTTTTCAAGCAGAATTAAGGTCTGAGCAAAACCTTTTGTGTCTTACCAACCCCAAAGTTTGTTGGGGATGGAAGTCCAAATTTGCTCTAACATACTATAAAAGCAATCATAACCAGAGCACTAAAGCTAATTTTGTAATACATGAATGATGCCCAGTGCTATTTTAAATATGAAAAAATAAATACAGTAAAGCCTTGGTTCACGAGCATAATTTGTTCCGGAAACATACTTGTAATTCAAAGCACTTGTCTATCAAAGCCAATTTCCCCATAATAAATCATGGAAACTCAGATGATTTGTTCCACAACCCAAAAATATTTATATAAAATCATTACAATACTTCACTATAATACAAAATAATAAAGAAAATACAAAATATAAAGAAAAATAAATTAACCTGCACTAACTTTGAAAACCTTCGTGGGTGGTGTGAAGGAGACATGAGAGAAAAGGGTTATTGTGTAGGATGAGTTTCATTATCATTAAGGGATGTTGACTACACTACACTATTTATAATCTCTTGTCATTTTCTCTATTTAATGTAACTGGCAATACGGCAGCAGAAAAAAGGGTCTATATCTCCAGGCTATATCTGACCTAGAATGAAGCAAAGCACTCCTAAGCTCACTCTTGTATGGAAAAGCAAAGGACTGCCCATAGGAACTTTGAAGTGACAAAAAATACACCAGTGCCAGTTGTGGGCACCTTCCAATGTTTTGAAAAAATCACTGATTTCTGCCAAACACTGTGGCCTGAGACAGAGGATCGCAGTATGGGAGACAATCAGCCACTATTCCACAGAGAAATAGAGAGAGAGAGACACTGACAGAGAGAGAGAACCATTGGCTTAATTGTCATGTGACGTTTGGCATCATGTACTCCTTGTATTGCAAGATGTCACTTGTTTATCAAGTTAAAATTTATCAGGAATGTCTACTCATCTTGTGGAACACTTGCAGAACAAGTTACTCACAATCCAAGATTTGACTGTGTGTTTAGATGTATATATTAGCATATATTATATATAAAATTACTTAATATGCATATTTTTTTACTGATCTATAGGATTCTTGGTTCTGAAACTTATGCATGTCATGTCTCGGATATGCAACATCAGTCCCATGAGCGAGAAAACACTTCGATGAAGTAAGCAACAGAAACAAAATTCAAACTAAGTAAAGCCACATGTAGGCCAAGATTTTTCAAACCTCCTTCCTCATGCTGAAGCTTCTGGCTCCTAGACAATAACACAGATTTTTATTGCCAGACACCCAAGCATATCTCTCCCCTATTGGTCATAAGAATCTCTAGAATTCAGATTAAGTGCAACAGTGTGAGGTGAAGAATGAACATGGCTGGCATGCTCACAACGAACAAATTGTGTTGACCTTTCTTTTATCCAATACATTGCTCCACTCTTCTTTTTTTTAACTTTAAATGTTTTCACTTATTTCTGAGGGCTCAACTCTTGACTTACAATAAACGACATATTTGTTTTCTAGACATTAGTGAGATGCCTTACTAGACATATTTCTCGAAGGCCCGAGAAACTGGCATCTAAACCATATGGAATAATCCACTGGTGAATTTCTTCCAGATAGACAACAACGTATCTAGAATATAATCTTTATATATTTAGATATAGTCTTTACATATAATCTTATGTATTTGGGTTCTTCAGAGTAGACCAAAGAGAAAATCTTGCTTGTGACAATTTTCAGTGGTTCAGACTTCCAGATGCATGTCTTTCTACATACGTTCATTTTACAGATCTAGAAACTACCTGACTGTCATAAGCCTGCTCAGGCCCCTCCTGATCCAGTCTGCTATGATCCCGGGCTGATGTGATATAACCAGGCTTCCTGGCAGCAGTTCGTACCCGAGCTGGAAGCATTACTTTTAGCAGTGCCAGACACAGAGCCTGCCCTCAGATACCCCTTCCGGATGGGAGAACCGAGGCTCGCATAATCAAACACGTGCTAAGAATGAGAGCCACGACATGGATCTCCAGATATGTCCGAGGCTACCGCTGTGAGAACGGGACCAAACGAGGCAAGACAAAGCCAGTCCTGAAAACTCGTCTCTCTCACGTAAACAGTGGGTTTGTCTTAAGTCCATGCTAAGCCGGACATCAGAGACTTTCTTAGAAGTAGATGTTCATAGCATGGAGGACAAATGGAAGTTAATGGGCAGAGCGATGAGGGTGGGAAGTCTTAAGGTTAAGGGTATCAAACAGAGGCTCACGTTTCTGATTTTTCAGTGGACTAAACCCAGGTTCTGTCGTATAGAAATTTGGAAACACTGAGATGAAACACCTAAACTAGCCACATGGACAATCACTGAAAACTATTTTCCTGAGATAGAAATGTCTTTGTGTTTCCCTTGAAAAGACTTATATTGATTTCACCAAATACATATCTTGAAGTTATGTCAGGAAGCTGAGAAAGTTATATGTTTGACCTTTGCATTTATCGTTGCTGGCAAGCACATTTGTAGTGCTTGCACTGTGACTAGCACTATTCTAAGGACTTAGCAAATATCAACTCACTTCTCTTCATAAGAGCACAAGGTATCACTCCTAATAGCTCCTTCTGGGGGGAAACCAGAAGGGTTAAAGAGCTTGTCCAATGTCACATGTAAGCAGATGGCAAAACCCAAGTTTGGAACCCAGGCCACCAAGACTTTTGTCACTTTGCTGTGTCACCTTATTAAAAGCTGTGTTTAGGGAAAGGACTACGTTGTCAAGAATGAACTAAAAGCAGAAGGGAGAAATGGGGTAATGAATGACAGCAGAAACTGAAGAGGAGCTACATTCAGGAATTTCTGGTAATGAGGCTTCACAATAATAAGATGCTGGTTGGGATGTTCCTTTAAGAGAACACCTGAATCCATTGAGACATGGCTTGGTTTACTTTAAAGTTCAGAAAGACTAATTGAATGAGGAATAATGAAAACAAAAAGCGGAAAGGAAAATAATAATGTGACTTAAGGGAGGAGAAGGAATCTTTCCCTTCTAAGGATCGGGAGAAGCGTGGGGTTGTGGGGGAGTAGAGAGATCTTCCTAGCAGGTGTCTAGGCATTGTTACCTAGACACCTAGGGTGAACACGGACAAAACTGCTGACCATTGGGGCTGAGTGGGTGGCTCAGTGGGTTAAGCTTCTGATGTCAGCTCAGGTCATGGTCTCACAGTTTGTGAGTTTGAGCCCCGTCATAGGCTCTCTGCTGACAGCTCAGAGCCTGAAGCCTGCTTTGGATTCTGTGTCTCCCTCTCTCTCTTCTCTCTCCCACTCTCACTGCCTCTCTCTCTCAAAAAAAGCTACAACGGTAAAATACATATTTAAAAAATGATGACCATTGTACTGGTTTCAATGACTCAAAGCAACCTTCAGTTTCAAAACAGGACATACATTTTACCCCATCCCTACTGTGTGTGAGACACGCTACTAAGTGTATTTCCAGTTACACATTTTTTTTTTCAAGTTTCTTGATTTTGAGAATGCTGTGGGGCAATTGGGAGACTCTGAGAGAATCCCAAGCAGACCCTGTGCTGTCAGCACAGAACCCAGTGCAGGGCTTGAACCCACAAACCACCAGTCACACATTTTGTGTGGCATAAGAGTTCTGTGAGGTACGAGTTGCCTATGGTGGCTATAACAAGTCACCAAAACTTGGTGGCTTAAAACACATTTATTCTCTCATAATTCTCGAAGTCAGAGCTCCAAAACCATTTTCTGCTAGGCTGAATCAGGAGATGGCAGGGCTGTGCTCCCTCTAGAAGCTCCATTTNCGGGGATTAGGTTATGGTCACTTTGGGCAAGGTTTTTTTTTGTTTTTTTTTTGTTTTTTTTTTTAATTTCTATAATGCAGGAAAAAAGTTTAGGGAAGTAGTTTGTCCCAAGGTCTTATGATGTTTCAGAGCCGCAGTTTAAATTCTGGCATGCTCAGGCATCTAGGTGGCTCGGTTGGTTAAGCATCTGACTTCAGCTCAGGACATGACCTTGCAGTTCATGGGTTTCAGCCCCATGTCAGGCTCTTTGCTGACAGCTCAGGGCCTGGATCCTGCTTCGGATTCTGTATCTCCATTTCCCTCTGCCCCTCATCTACTCACGCTTTCTCTCTCTCTCTCTTTCTCTCTCTCTGTCTCTCTCAAAGAAGATCCCATTCTGAGAAGGAGGGCTTAACTCCTACCCTGACTCAGTGTATCTCTCTTACTTGGAATCTAGAAACCTCAATGCAATCTCTAAAAAAAAAAAGACTATTCTGGCATAAATTTCAGATACCAAGAAGAAAATCTTAAGAGGATCAGAAGATTAATTCAGAGAAGCGACCAGAAATTCAGATGATTACCTGACACTGGAAAGGATTGCTTGATATGAAAACAGAACGTAAATCTCACAAGATTACATGAACTTGTAAGAATTTCAAACCTTCCTTGCTATTAATTGGCAATCCCATAAGAATGGCTTCTCTTAAACACGCTGATAATATGTTTCACAGCTTAATATCAGCGGCTTATGTTTTGGCTCAATGAGCTTCAGAAAAAAAAAAAGGAAGCTTGTGGTTTAGTTCCATCTACTTTGGAG
>NW_027528979.1:0-472 GCF_008692635.1 Crocuta crocuta | reverse complement strand
CCTTACTGCAAGGTTGATTTTGAAAGTATTTTCAAAGTAAAAACATGAAAACGTTTCGCCTTCGAAGTGGCATAGCTAGCTTTGAGAGTACATTTTCCAAGTACTGATACCCTACTTTCAGAGTGAAATATGAGTGGGCGAGTGAGAGCAAGATCTGAATCTAAAGAAAGAAAGGGTACTCGAAAGGCTAACCGGCCGGCTGCACCTGTGGCTGTGAGTCTTTTGATATCTGATGTTTTCTATACCATCAGTTNAGTTTATTTTTCTCAAAATGTTGTTGAACTACAAACATACAGATACAGAGATAAACGTTTCTCTGCTGATAAGGAGCAGGAAACGTTGAACCAGAAGGCGTCCGTCCTCGTGTTGCCTGTGGAAATGTCCCCTATGACTCCTTTGTTATGCTTGTTAACAACAGGTTGTACATATCTGCCCCAGCACAGTGTAAAATAGCCTCCCAAGTGCTTGTGGG
>NW_027528978.1:0-1077 GCF_008692635.1 Crocuta crocuta | reverse complement strand
TTACGAAACTAGACACGTGAGCCCTAGTTTTGGGAAGACAGCCACAGGCAGTACGCAAATATGAAGACCTTCTCTGTGTCCCAACCAAACCTTTCTTAAGGGCGTAAAATGGGCCCAGCAAATGGGAATGTGCAAAGCAATAGTGCCTCGGGTTTAAATTTCCAGCACTGTTTTCTCACATGCCTTTATGATGGGGAATCTAGCTGTGGAAGTAAACCTCATGTTTGATCCTGTCCTTAAGGTGATTTGATTGCCAGTTTGGCTGATGTAAATGATCTTGCAGCTCATTTATTTGGTGCAACCACAGCATGTACAGTATCCTTAATGCAAGGTTGATTTTGAAAGTATTTTCAAAGTAAAAACAAATGAACACGTTTACCTTGGAAGTGGTATACCTAGCCTTGAGAGTACATTTTCCAAAACTGATATCCTACTTTCAGGGTGAAATATGAGTGCACGAGTGAGACCAAGATCTAAATCTAAACAAAGNACAACAGGTTGTACATATCTGTCCCAGCACAGTGTAAAATAGCCTCTAAAGTGCTTGTGGGTGCCTCTTCTGGAGTAGCTAGGCTGTGGGAAGAGTAACTTTTTTTAAAATTTAATTTAACTTAGCGTACTGTGCAATATTTGTTTCAAGAGTAGACTTCAGTGACTCATGACTGACATACAACACCCAGTGCTCATCAGCAGTGCCCTCTTTATCGCCCATCACCCATCAATTGATGCCATCCTCCACCCACCTACCTCCATCAGCCCTCACTTTGTTCTCTACAGTTAAGAGTCTCTTGTGATTTGTTTCCCTCTCTCCTCTTATTTTTCCTTCTCTCCCCATGTGTTCCTCTGTTTTATTCTTCAGTTCCACAGATGAGTGAAATCATATGGTGATTACTCTTCTCTCATTGACTTCTTTCACTCAGCAGAATACATTCTAAGCCCTGTCCACATCGGTGCAAATGGCAAGATTTTATTTTTTTTCAAGACTAATATTCCATTATATGTATACACAGCCATAATCATTTTAGGAATAATTGTGTAGAATCATGTGTTATATGCTTATACTTATTTATTATAAGT
>NW_027528977.1:20153346-20380806 GCF_008692635.1 Crocuta crocuta | reverse complement strand
ACGGAGCTCCTTACTTCTCCGCCATCTTGCCCTCTCTCCTGAAAAGGATAGTTTTAAAAGAAGTGCTCTATTAAAACACTGGATATTATAAGGAACATAGGGAAGTAAGACATTTCTTTAATCACCAAGGATATCTCTTAAGCCTGTTTCTTCCATTTCCTGGATCTGAAACTTTGTGTTAGCCTTTCACCTTCCTCAGCTTAATTCTCTATGTAGACAAACAGATGTTACAGAACAATCATATTTTATTTGGAGACTGAATTCCTTAAGAAGTTATTTATTCAAAACCTATACAACTTGAAGTGAACCCTGGCTCAATATTATAGGGATTTCTGGCTACCAGCTCAAGCCCCATTGTCACTTTACTTGATCAATCAGTATAAATGCCTAACACATCCTTAGGAAATATTTCTTTAGAAAATATTGTCTATCAGTGTCCAAATCTAAGATCAGTAAAGAAAGATAGCAATAAAATTTATTGACCTGAAAGTATAATAGTAGGAATAATGATAATGTTAATGATAATGGAAAGTGTTCATGGAGACTTAATATTTCTCAGATTATATGTACATAATCTCATTAAATTCCTAAAACAGCTCTGTGAGTCAAAGCCTGCTGTGTTTATTTTCCATGCTTCCACAGAAAGTAACAAAGACAAGGTTTGGATCAAGAAAGCCAGACTGTGGAGTCTGGGATGTTAATACTGATGCCAGCCCACCTCTGTACAACCATACCTTGATTTTCAAATCTTTTACCAGGCTTCACAACTGTGTGTAGGTATTCAAGGGAGGGATTATGTGTGATTTTTATCAGTTGTGGTGTTTTAGATGGGAGAGCCTCACATTTTTGGCACTGATCACTATTTTTCTCTTTTTATGCCTTACAATTTTAATAATATATTCAAGCGAAATAATTCTGTAGAGTCTTCTTTCATACCATACCATGGTTTGATTATAGTCCATATCTTTCTCATCCAAATGCAAGCTCTGTCAGGTGTGGATCATACATCATTCATTTTTAGGTTGCCAAAAATATTTTTCATAGAGACTCCTGAAGCATATATTTAACACATACTAAAGGAAAAAGTATCAGGCAATGTAACTGTTTAACTCTACTACAAGAGGCACAGAAGTACTTAAGGATATCAAAACAGAGTTCTTATATATGTACTCTATACAAGATATACTTGCCTTCAGTGAATGGCCATGTGTAAAACTAAATTAGAACAAGCTTATTACATCATATAATTATTCTTGGATATGTAAAATCAGTTCTCAGAACCATTTTGTATAATACTCCTTGTACCATTAAATATCTCTAAAACAATCAACATGGTTTTATGCTAAGAATATTTTGGTAGTTAGTTTCTCTTAATACTAATACTCTGGTATTTCAGAGTATTAGAGAAAACTTGAAGATGTGCTTTGCAGATCAAATGCCATTTTAAATTTACAATCTGTCCTTTTAACCTCTGATCATGTTAGGGATAACAATATATTTTAGCTCTTTGGTTATCTTCCCAGATAAGTAATACCTGTCATATGAATCATTAAAACATGTTAAGGCATTAAATTTCATGATAGCAGTTTTTATTGGAAGGTTACATTAATTTGTTACCAGACTTTTTGCATTAGTAGAAATAAAAGATTGATTCTTAATAACTCTGTCCTTTAAACTGCTTGATGATTCCTTATCTATAATATGACAAACAAATTAA
Source organism: Crocuta crocuta (assembly GCF_008692635.1). Classification (NCBI taxonomy): domain Eukaryota; kingdom Metazoa; phylum Chordata; class Mammalia; order Carnivora; family Hyaenidae; genus Crocuta; species Crocuta crocuta. The sequence continues at coordinate 20,379,089 of NW_027528977.1, read as the reverse complement.
ATGGTATTTTCAGTGGGTAATTTCTCATTTTAGACTATATTATGAGGACCAAAAAAATCACAGTAAAAGCTTTTCCTCAGACAGTTTTGATAGTATGCAAGTAGGCATGGTTCACACTGCTTTGATAAATGAAGCACCATCGTGATGGTTTGGAGGAGTGCTAGCTGTACTTAACATATCCATCCATCTTAGCATTCTTGCATTTATTCTGTTTAGAAGATGGCTAAATCTCAGTGGAGAAAGCTTTAATTTCCTTTCAAATGTCATCAGCTTGGAATGCTTTGATCATGCTGAGATTTGTCCAACCTCTGTCATGGCAATTCTCTGTTGATTTCAGGCTGATTTATTTTGTACATCAAAGGCATGAAAGGACCATTCTACAACTCATGCTTTTGGCTCCACATTTTGAAGTCTCTTGAATACTCATGAGCCATATTGTTATAAGAAATGGATCACTGTTACACACTTAGAAAGTAAGGTTACTAGTTGAAGCAAGCAGATTTTATTTGCTTTTTCTCAAAAGCAACGGTTCTTTCTTAGATAGCTGTTCCTTAATTACTTTATTATTTTGTTCAAATAAAGACTTATTTTTAAAATAGAATAGATAATTTTTAATTTATGATCTAATAACATGTCAAAATTTAATTTTGTCATGTATGAAATGCCTTAAATAATGGAAAATTTAAAAGTCAAGAACTAAATTCAACAGATATTTGAAAAGGGTAGTAATCACAATGGTTTATAATCTACCAGTTTTGGGTCTTATATCTCAGGTATTATACTAGAAAATATTCTAGAGAAAGTGAAATAACTTTTTGTTATTGACATATAATAGACATACAACATTATATTAATTTCAGATGTACAACGTAATGATGTAACACTTAAACCTTCTGGGAATGATTATCAGAATAAATCTAGTCACAATCTGTAACCATAAATAGTTACCAAAACACGTGTGTGTGTGTGTGTGTGTGTGTGTGTGTTGATCAGAAATTGCAAGATCCACTTTCTCAGCAAGCTTCAGATATGCACTATATTACCATTGACTATAGTTACCATGCTTTACACCACATCCCCATGACCTATTTATTGTACAGTTAGAAATCTGTATGTCCTGACCCCCTTCACCCATTTTGCCCAACTCCTAACACCTTCCCCAACCCTTGCAACCACCACCACTCTGTTCTATGTACATATGGGTCTTATTTTGTTTTGTTTTTTTAGATTTCACATATTAGTGAGATTCTACAATATTGGTCTTCCTTTGTATGAATTATTTCACTAAGCATAATACTCTCAAGGTAGTCTGTGTTGTTATAGAAGACAAAGTCTCATTCTTTTTTGATGGATACACACACACACACACAGGGGTTCATATAAACTTTCAAATTAGTGTTTTTGTTTCCTTTGGATAAATACTCAAAAGTGGAATTGGTTGGTCTTCTGATGTTCTAGTTTTAGTTTTTTGAGTGACCTCTGCATTGTATTCCAGAGTTGGCTGCATCAATTTGCATTCCCAACAACAGGGCATGAGTGTTCCCTTTTCTCCACATCCTCACCCACACTTGTTATCTCTTGTTTTTTTGATAATAACCATTCTTATATGTATAGGGTGATACCTCATAGTAATTACAGTAAAAATGTAGAATTTTAGAATGCATTCACGTTTAAGCTATTATCAGTTTAAAACAAACTATGACTTATATATAAGCTGCTTTATGTAAGCACCATGATAACCATGAACCAAAAACTACATTATATACACAAATGATAATAAGAAGGGAATTTAAGCTAATGCTCATGAGAATCATCAGAGAAGAGAGGAAGAGATGAACAAATGAACAGAGAGGGCTACATAACTACTTTACACATAAATGGACTGAATTCTCCAGTCAAAGACATACAGCAGCCAACCGGATAAAGAAACAAAACAAAAACAAAACCCCCAAGACACACACATATATATATGCTGCCTATAAGAGACTCACTTTGATTCCAAGGACAAAAAGAGACTAAGAGTGAAAGAATAAAAATAGATTACATGCAAATGAAAACCAAAAGAAAGCTGTGGCTTCTATATTCTTATCACACAAAAAACTTTAAAACAAGACTATAATAAAAGATAAAGGGTGTTAAATAATGATAAAGAGCTCAATCCAACAAGAAGATATAATATCTGTAAATGTTTATGCACACAACAGAGAAGCATCTAAACATATATAGCAAATATTATCTAACCTAAAGAGAGAATTGATAGCAGCGCTATTATAATAATGAGGGATTTAATATCCCACTTGCATTAAGGGAGAGATTACTCAGACAGAAAATCAATAAGGAAACGTTAGCTTAAACAACACATTAGACCAGATAGACTGTATGGTAAGCCACAAAACAAGTCTCAATAGATTTAAGAAGACTGAAGTCATATGAATCATTTTTTCTGGTATGAAACAAGAAATCAACTATAAGGAAAAAATTGGAAAAATCACAAATATGTGGAGATTAAATTACATACTACTGAACAACCAATGGGTCAATGAGAAATCAAAGGAAAAATTAAAAATTACCTTGAGACAAATGAAAGCAGAAATATAAGTTACCAAAATCCATGAGATGCAGTAAAAGCAATTCTAATGGGGAAGTCTGCTGTGAAACAGACCTACCTCAAGAATAAAAATATCTCCAAACAAACAATCTACATTTATACCTAAAGGAACCAAAAAAAGAAGGGCCAACAAAGCACAAACTTAGTAAAAGGAAGGAAATAACAAAAATCAATATGGAAATAAGTGAAAAAGAGACTAAAAAAAGATAATAGAAAAGGGACGCCTGGATGGATCAGTTGGTTAAGCATCCGACTTCATCTCAGGTCATGATCTCACAGTTTGTAGATTCGAGCCCCAGGGCTCTGTGCTGATAGCTCAGATCCTGGAGCTGCTTCAGATTCTGTGTCTCCCTCTCTTTCTGCCCCTCCCCCAGTTATGCTCTGTCTCTCAAAAATAAATAAATTTAAAAAAAACTAAAAGAAAAAGACAAAAGCAAAGATCAATAAAATTAAGAGCTAGTTCCCTTAAAAGATACAGACAATTGACAAACCTTTAGCTAGATTCACCAAGGGGAAAAAAAGGGGGGGGGGGCTGAAATAAATTAATCATCAGTGAAAGAGAATTTACAAACAATACCACAAAAATACGCAGGATCAGAAGGGACTTCTATGAACCATAATGTAAATAATATATACCAACAAATTAGACAACCTAGTGAAAAAGGATAAATTCCTAGAAACATTAAATCTTCTCAAGAGATACAGAAAATGCACTTGACAAAATTCAACATTCATTATTGATGATAATGTTCAACAAAGTGGATATACTGGAACATACCTCAACATAATAAAGGCCATGTATAATAAGCTTATAGTTAACATCATACTCAATGGTAAGAATCTGAAACCTTTTCCTCCATGATTAGAAACAAGGGAAGAATGCCCACTCTCACCACTTTTATTCTACATAATATTGGTAATGCTAGTTGCAGCAATTAGACAAGACAAGAAAATAAAAGGCATCCAAATTGGAAAGGAAGAAAAAAAATTGTCACTGATTGCAGATTACATGAATTTATATACAGAAAACCCTAAAGACTCCACATAAAACTGTTAGAAATAATAAGTGAATTCAGTAATGTTGCAGAATACAAAATAATACAATCTGTGAGTTTCTATATACTAAAATTGAATGATCAGAAAGAAAAATTATGAAACAATCCAATTTATAAGTGCCTCATAAAGAATAAAATATATCTGGAATATATTTAACCAAAGAGGTTAAAGACCTCTACATTAAAACACTGATGAAAAATTGAGGAATACACAAATAAATGTAAAGATATTCTGTGTTCATGGATTGGAAGAATTAAAACTGTTAAAATGTCCATACTCTCCAGAGCAATCTACAGATTGAATGCAATCCCTATCAAAGTCACAATGGTATTTTTCAAGAAACAGAACAAACAACCTAAAATTTGTTTGGAACTTCAGAGGACGCTGGGTAGACAAACTAATCTTGAAAATGAACAACAACAACAAAAATAGATGGAGGTATCATGCTTCCTGATCATATTAAACTATATTATAAAGCTATAGTAATCAAAACAGTACAATATTGACATAGAGATACACAGATCAATGGAACAGAGCAGAGAGCCCAGAAAAAAACCCAAACATGCATATATGGTCAATTTATTTATGACAAAGAAAGCAAGTATATACAGTGGGAAAAATAGTCTTTTTAATGAATAGTGCTAAGAAAACTGGGCAGCCACATGCAAAATAATGAAACAGAACCACTATCTGACACCATACACAAAAATTAATTCAAATGGATTAAAGACTTATAAGACCTAAAACCATAAAACTCCTAGAAGAAAGCAGGCAATGAGTTCCTTGACATTCGTCTTAGTAATTTTTTAAGTAACTCCAAAAGCAAAAGCAATAAAAGAAAAAAATAAACAACCGTGTTAAGCACACTGCCAGCTGGCTATCTGTGTGTATTTTTGGGAAAATGTCTATACAGATCCACTGCCCATATTTTTAATTAGTTTGCTTGCTTTCTTGCTATTGAGTAATAGTTCTTTATATATGTTGGATATCAATCCTGTTTTGGACATATGATTTGGAAAAAATTTCTCCCATTCAAAGTTTACCTTTTTGGTTTGTTGATGTTTTTGATTTTGCATTTTACATCTTTTGATTGTGTGTATCCCTTAACTGGTGATTGTAGCTATAGTTATTTTTCCTACATTTCATACTAGCTTTATAAGTGATTAATCTACTACCTTTACTATCTGTTTTCCTTTACCAGGGAGATTTATATTTTCATGTATTTTCTTATTACTAAGTAAGGTCCTTTCTTTTCAACTTAAAGAAGTACCTTTAACATTTCTTGTAAACCTGGTTTACTGGTGGTGAATTCCTTTACCTTTTGCTGTCAATTTCTCTTTCAGTTGTGAATGATAATCTTGCCAGGTAAAGTATTCTTTGTTGGAAGTTTTTTTTTCCTTTAAGCACTCTGATGATATTGTGCCACTTTATTCTGGCCTGCAAAGTTTCCACTGACAAGTCTGCTGAGAGTTTAATGAGCATTCCTTGTATGCAACAAGTTATTTTTTCTTGCTTATTTCAAAATTTTCCCTCTGTATAGTTTGATATATTAATGATAGTATTTCTCTGTATGGATTTTATTTGTAACTCTCAGGGCCTCCTGGATTTGGATTTATGTTTCTTTCTCCAAAGAGGGAAATTTCCAGCCATTATTAATGTAAAAAAAAAGTGTTTATTTTTCTTTCCCTTTCTCTTTCTTTTCTCCTTCTGGAAAATGAGAATATTATTCCACTTAATGTTACCCTATAGGTCCCTTAAGTTATCTTCACTTTATTTTTTCTTCTCTGTGTGAGCCCCACTGTCCTTTCTTTTGGATCACGTATTCTTCCTTTGTTTCATCTGTTCTACCATTAAACCCTCCTGTACATTTTTTAGTTAACTTAATATATTCTTCAGCTCTGTGACTTCTGTTTAGTACATTTTGATATTTTCTGTCTTTAAGTTCTTAACAGGTAATTTACTTATCTCTTCTTGATAAGTTTTTTATTTCTCCCCTGAAGTTTTATCTTGTTCTTTTGTTTGGAATATACGCCTCTCTGTTTCCTCATTTCGCTTGACTCCTCTGTTTCCTCATTTCACTTGACTCTTTGTGTTTGTTTCCATGTTTTAAGCATAATGGTTACCTTTCCTAATCTTGAAGGATTGACCTGTATAGCAGATGAACCTTACCATTCAACCTGACCCAGCTCTTGGTTGTCTCTCAAACCTTTGTAATTGTCTAAGAGCCTGATTTTTTCCTGTTAGGTCCCAGTTGTTGACGGTATGCAAAAAGTCCTGTCATTATTCCAAAGGATGGGATCTCACCACCTAGTTTCAGGGTGATTAGAAGTCAGACCCTCAGGCAGCAAGTTTTAAAGTATACAAATATATACAGTCTTGTGGCATACATTCTTAAACCCTGCTGGCCGCCAGACCAATATATCTAGAGGCATCTCCTGGGTGATAGTTGGAAAAATCAGGGTTTCAGACAAGTGTATAAACTTCTTTCTGTGAGGTACCAGTAAGCTGCAGCACAGCCAAAGGAGAGTACAGAGATTGTATTCCCTGGCCTTTGTTCCCCAAAAGTACCTTGAAAGCCTCTACGTATATGTCAAACCTGAAGCCTGACCATCTGAAGATCTCCAAGACACATAAATAGGCCTTTTTAAAATAAAGACTATGGGTGTGTTTCAGTCTGCTGTCTAGTGTTCTAAGGTAGGTAGACTTCCAAGAAGGATCTTTCCAATTGTTACAGTCCTGTACAATACCAGAACACAAGCCCCTCTGTCCTCTACTGCCAGGTGTTCAAGGAGCATCCCCTGTGCAGACTGTGTTCATCTTCTGGCTTTAGTGGGACTGTGGGAGAGTGCAGAGCCATGGCACACCTACTGGCTTTTGTGGGGCTGAGGGATAGCACAGAGCTGTGGTGTACCCACTGACACTATCCATGTAGAGGGAGAGTGCAGAAATGTTGCCGGCAGCATCTCTGTCCCAAGAGAGATTCCCAGTAGATGCCTGCCCCTCAGGCAGATCCTTTAAGGTTAACAAATGAATCTCCTTCACATATTATAGTCTAGGCACTTTTCACACTGCTGCCTTTGCGCTGGTCTGTGAAGTGAGTCTGCATAGGAGCCCTTTAAGAGAAGTATCTCAGTTGTCTACAGTTCTTTCGGTTTCATGGATGTAAGCCCTGTTGGTTTTCAAAGCTAGATGTTTTGGGGGCTCATTTCTCTGTTGCAAGTCCTAGGAGTTGTATTAACTGTCTGGAACATGAACTTCTTACTTCTCAGAGGGAACTTCCAGGTTTGTGAGATCCTTCCTATTTGTAGGCTTTTGTACCGGGGATATAGTTTTGATGAGTCCATGACTCTGCCTTTCCTATATCCATGTGGCTCTTTTGTTATTTTTTGTGAAGGACCCGTTCAGCTAATTTTCAGTTTATTTTAATTTATTTATTATTATTTTTTTAGAGTGAATTATTCCATATGTAGATATAGACTTGATGTGTTTGTGGGAGGAGGTAAGTTCAGGATCTTCCTATGCTGCGATCTTGGGCCTATTCCAGATATAACTCTTGATTTCCATATCCATTTACTTCATGATGCAGATCTTCTGTAGATCTTTATTCCTTTCTGCTATTTGTCCTTTAGTCATTTGTGTGTGTGTGTGTGTGTGTGTGTGTGTGTGTATGCGCGCGCGTGCATGTGAATGTATGTATATGTGTGTTAGGAAACCAGATAATGAACAGAAAAAATAGAAATGTTAATTTTATCTAAATTGTCCAGTTAATATTTCTGATGTTAAAAATCAAATAAATTTTATCTTTGATTCTTATAAAAACAAACAAGAATGCTAGAAAATGTATTTTCATGCATTAACATCATTATCATCATCTTCATTGAGCAGAGACAAGTAATGTTAGTAATAGGAGTGTTAGGATTTTGCTGTGGTAGATAGATTATAAAACTAATAACAATGGCAAGCATTTAGTAGGTAGTTAAAATGTACTTAGCACTTTCATAACATACAGTTTTCAAAAAAGATTTCTGAATTAGATTCAGTTTTAACATGATTTTACAGATGAGAAAGCTGAAAAGTAGGTAAACTAGCTAAAGTCCAATGGCATATGATTAGCCAAGTGCACATTTCTGACATTTGTGCTCTAGTGTTTCCCATATAGAATATTATACCTTCACTAGTTATAATATTAAGATATTTTATGATAATTTTATTTTAATTATTTCAATTTTTTAATGTTTATTTTTTGGGGGGAGAGAGAGGGAGAAAGAGAGAGAGAGCGCGCCAGTGAGCACACGTGAATGAGGAGGGGCAGAGAGACAGGGAGACACAGAATCTGAAGCAGACTTCAGTCTCTGAACTGTCAGTCCAGAGCCCAATGCAGGGCTTGAACTCATCAACCTCAAGATCATGACCTGAACCAAAGTTGGATGCATAACTGACTGAACCACAGGGGTGCCCCAAGATATTTTATGATAATTTCAGATTTTAAGTTTACTTGGTGATANCCCTGCTCACGCTGTCTCTCTCTCTCTCTCTCTCCTAGAAATTAAAAAAAAAAATAAAAATAAAAAAAAAATTAAAAATGACCATAATGAAACACTGATTTCATTTCTTAAAATTGTATAAATATTACTTTCTATTTGCTCATTATTTAATTAAAACATTTAGGGAATGTTTCCTTTTTAGACCTTTTCATTGTTTGCAATCAGAAATACATATGTATACATGCATATTATAAGACATATACAACTTAATAGAATTTTATAAAATCCAGTGTTCACAAATCTCTGATAATTATTGCATATTCACAATTCAGTATAATAACCACGATTAAGTCTCATTATGCTCTAATTACTGATTAAAGTCCATAGACATTATCATTATTTGTTAGATTCTTCTGTAACCACTGAAAGAAAAAATAATAAAGGAGTCTTTGGTAAAATAACTGTAACATTATGTCAGTTAATACTGAAGACCTACAGTCAACTATGCAATGAATTATCATCAGACCTTATAACTTAGCAAACTATAGATATATCAAGTGAATTATTTTGTGTTGATTTAGCTGAAGTATAAGCCCTGGAAAGACTAAAATATATCAGATATATTTAAGCATTTAAATATATTGGAAATATTGACATACAATGTACTGTATTCTTCAGAATGTATTGGGAAATGATTAGAGTCATTTAAATAAAGATAACTGAATGTAAAGAAGTAATATTTTAATACTAAATTCTATTCATAACAATTAGTTTAATTCTTCTTAAGCCCTATGAAATGTGAATAATTGAAGCTATATTTTAAGCTTTTATTTCATAACTTGTTCTATTATTAATGATTCCATTTTCTATTTGTAGTGAGTTTTAAAAATAACTTAATTAAGTAATAATTAACCTATTAAAATAAAGTATATAATGGTAATGACCTGAAAGGTAAATAATTAAACTCTTCAGACATTATTGATGAGAATTTACTGCTCTTAGCAAGTTGTTTACCAACTCTGAGAATGTGAATGTGAGTTTAAACCCCAGAGATAATTGTCACCTGTTTCTTTAATCAAACTATTATCATATCAAAGAATGTTATGTAGATTTTCATTACTCCTGAAAAATGATTTCACACCCAATTTACAAGTTACGCATAATATATATCCTACATCTTAATACATATTATTATCTTCTATGTATAGGCAACTGTATGTTTAGAGTATATAACATAATATAGACTAATATAACATATAAAATACTTATAAATGTTTATGTTAAATATAAATTTGATATCTAGTACATCATTTATATATGTGAAATCACAGTATACCTCATTTCTTCTCTTTTGTGGTATAAACTGATAACTGGTTTGAGGTAGGAGAGGTGATGCACTAGAGTGCCTATCTCGATTTTAGAAACATTAAAATATGGGAATATGTTCATATAAAAGCCAGGAACATAAAGTATATTCCCTCAAATTCAAATCTGAGCCCAGATGTTTTGCTGTTTGTAGAAGCAGTATATTCATATAATAATTTCTTAGTTTTCATGGATTTTTTTTGGAAATTAATCAATTTGGTACATTCTATGAAAGGCCATTACTCCCCATGAGTTCAGAGCATTTTCAAAGCTTAAGAATACTATCAGTTGAAAAGTACATGATTTGGACTAATTTTGAAATGATATCATGTATCTGAGCTGTGTGTACTACACATTTCCTACACTGTTAATAACATTTTTGTAACAATTACTCTTTGTCTCTAACTATTTACAAGCAAACAGCCTCTCTCTATTTCATTCTTGGCTCTATGGAAATGGCTTTTGTGAGAAGTCTGGGTTCCATTCCCAGTATAAATGCAAACTGACTGGCTCCAACTCTATGAAGTAGAGCATTTATACAGCATACTTAGCCAAAACAATTCAGTTATAAGGGAAAAACAATCATTTGGGTCTGTGAATTGGTTTCCCATGTTAATTATAATCACATTAAATAGAAACAGCTTCGATCTCCCTGTTTAATTGTTCTATACTTCTCTCCTGATAATAGCAGAAATTATACCAATCCTTATTCAAATAGCAAGAAAATAAATGAGACTGGAGCTAAAGTGCATTTTTCTATAACATGGAGAGCATAAAAAAGCCTTTCAAGAAATTATTAAATAAAGAGTCTGAAGTGCCTCCAGGATAAACCACCAAAAAAGCCAAAAAATAAGTTTATATTTAAATACTACTATTTGACCTTATTTCTTTATGTAAATAATGATCAGTATACAAATGTATGGGGCGCCTGGGTGGCTTAGTCGGTCAAGCGTCCGACTTTCGCTTAGGTCATGACCTCGCTGTTCGTGGGTTCGAGCCCTGTGTTGGGCTCTGTGCTGACTGCCAGCTCAGAGCCTGGAGCCTATTTCAGAGTCTGTATCTCCCTCTCTCTCTCACCCTCCCCTGCTCACGCTCTCTCTCTCTCTCTCCTAGAAATAAATTTAAAAAGATATTTAAAAAAAATGTAAATTTATGCTTCAAGAGAATATTCATGGCAAGTATATCATTTTTTGTTCATGGTACAAAATCAATCCTCTAAAGAAACCATGTAATGTAGGGGCACCTTGGTTTAGCCTCCCACCAGCTCAGATCATGAACTCATGGTTCATGAGTTCAAGCCCCACATCTGGCTCTGTCTTCAGAGGCTGCTTTGGATCCTCTGTCTCCCTTTTTCCCTGTTCCTCCCCTGTGTGCTTTCTCTCTCTCTCTCTCTCAATAATAAATAAACATTTAAAAAGAAAATAAACCTTGTAATATATTTACTTAAGCCTTTTTTGTGAATGGTAACAATTACCATTTAATAAACATCTATTATGTGTATACTATACTTTCATTTACATCATATACAGTTGCATTAATTCACACATAGCATACACATTTAATAGATAGGAAAACTGAAGATCACAGAGATTTTTTATATATTATGTAAAAGCACATTGAACACTACAGTGTTAGTGTAATTTGCTAGTAAATAAATTAGGGATATAAAAACAAGTAAGTTTGTTGTAATCCCTGATCTCTCTGAGACTATTGCCTATTGACAGTTAAGGTTAAATAATACGTTCAATAATAAGCTGGTAAGTACTTGAACTCAAATTCCAAATACTGCACTTGTGTACTGTTATCATGTGGATGAATTAAACATATTAATGTGAATCTGCAAGAAAGTCTGTATAATATCAGGATATTAATGTGAATCTGCAAGAAAGTCTGTATAATATCAGGATTTTTATTCTTGCCATTTCTATCATTAAACCATTTAAATACACATTAATATCACTTGATTTAGAGTATTTTTTATTTCCAATCATGGCTGTGAGTGAGATGTTTACAAAGATGCAATGAATTGGTGCCTGATTTGAGCCTTGAACCGATTCTTGGATTATAAAGAGTGAAAAAAAGCATATGTTGCTTTAACCCACAACGGAGAATTTATTAATATGCTGGGAAGCTATGCATAATGTGTAAATTGAAATCTCTCATTGAAGTGTTCTTTCATGGTTCTGTATGGTGCCATGACTGAGGTCATGCCTTGGTGTTAGCATGGTTTGTGAAACTGTAATAGGTTGGCTTTTTTGACAGATTTTTCATTTAAATATTTGGCTCCACTTACATAGGAGGTTGCCATCATTTGTAAGCTTTCCTCTTTTTTGTCTTGTAATCTCTGCAGGATGAAAAATGTTCTGATACTATGGAAATTATTCTAGCACAGATGCATTTAGATTGCAGAAATTGCTTTGGGTTGTTTAAAGCAAGACATTTTTTGATTGTTTCCATGATGATTGGATGCTTCATTAACCCCTTTATTGTTGACATCCTATGGAGACTCGATATGTAGTCTTAATTATTTTAAAAGACCATTCTTTGTTATTTAGCTGGTGATTAAAAACACATTAAAAGATGGCACAGAAAGACTATTTTTGTTCATTACCAGATCTGAAAATCTAATCATGTAGTAAGAGACTAATTTTCACATAATTCTTAAAACAATAAGTACACTACTGTAGAAATTATTTGTGCTGCCTGTGTCAGTTAATTAACCAAACTGCACGAGAGAGAAAGATGATTATTTTCTATTAATCAAATGGAAAAGTCAAGAGTAGACACTTTTATCAATGCTTTTAAGAAAATATCTCAGAGTGAATTCATGAGATAAAACTAAAATATTTGAATGCAAGTAGAAAAAGTACAAGGATGAAAATGCACTGAAAGCATGTGAAGTCAGTTTAAAAGAAAGAAAGAAAATGTCCAATGACAGAATTGCAGGTTTTAGAGGGAAATATGTGAGAACAGAAATACCATGTTCATTATGCAATGTACCTACACCAAAGTAAAATATATTACACTTGATCTTTTCATAATACAACGCATTTACCTTCATGAATATAGTGACACGTAAGCACATATTTCACAGTGTTTACATACCAGAAACTTCCACTTCAAATAGTCATCTCAGCTTCAACAATAAAGGAGAATGTGATCACAAGGAACATATTTCAGAAGAAAATGGCATATTCCACTAAGAATTTGAGGTTATTTCCATTATGAAGCAGTTACTACAGTTGCTAAAACTTTTAGGAAGAATAAATCCTTTATTTTTTAACTTCAAGTCCCCACTTCCCCTGTCCCCTCACCAAAAGCTTTTATTTAACAGTGAACAAATCTTTGGTGAGTGGGGTTTTCAGCTAAAATTCCCATGTTTACTATGTGCCAGGCAATGAACTAAGTAGCTTTACATATAATATCTTTTCAATCTTTACCCAAGAATTTACCAGATTAACATTATGTCAATAAAATAGGTGAAGAATTTGAGCCTTAGATTCAGGTTTATAACTAACAGATTTAGATTTAGATTTAGATTTATACAATAATAGCTAATGCTCTACTCAGGTTCTATTAAAGTCCAAAGTCAGAGAACTAACTACTATCCAATATTTCCAACCTACCACCTACTGTGTCTTTTGTTTTTTGGCCTCTGTTTCTTTCTAAGAGGAAATAATCAAAAATAAGACAATTTTTATCAAACATATGTTGTTCACAAATATGTTAATTTTAGTTTCTAAAATCCTATATAGTTTTTTAAAAATATTGCTTTATTCCATTGACTCTCTTATACATTTAACCTATATATCTATAATAACTATATATAGTTATTATGCTTAGTGACCAACGTTCATTGATAGTCTGGCATTGGCTCCTGTGTGGGTAGTAACATGATACTGTGTTGTGTTAATATTACATTAATTTCCTCCAGTCTCTAAAGTGACAGGACACATAATCTTGAATTAGAATAGGGAAAGGGTACTATTTAAGTTAACCATAGCCAACCCCATCCTTCTATTTTACTATATTCTGGTTATACATAGGGGACTATCTAAATATTCCCTACAATTAAGATTTTACTTTCATTGTCTAACCATCTAAACAGAGTTAAAGCAGTTTTTTAAATCTCACATCTGAATGATGTCTGATTTTAATTTTAATTGAAAACATGTAAAACAACTGACTTCTGCCAGGCGTCAGTTGGATTTCATATAAAAATAACAATTTCCATCAATAAACTGACCAGATGGCAACTTGGGTAAGGGTAAGATAGATGGCTTTCTAAAACGAGGGATGCCCCATGTAATGAGGGTCAGCTGAGAGGTATTTGTGTGATTTGTTTTGATGAATAATAAACTCACATAAGTTACACAATAATTGTAATGCATGATTTTTCAATGTAAATTCCTGGAGGATCAATCTTACATGATGGAGTACAACTGCCCTTTCAGAGCAGGAATTTTAATCTATCATATAGGAGGATAGAGTAGTTTAAAGGAATGAGCAAGGCTTAGGGTGGGGGAAAAGGGCACACTGCTTAAAGCTTTAAGTTTTGAACTTTTATAGAATGCCACTTTGTAAACACAAACTGGAAATACTGTGACAAAGAACAGAAATTTCCATCCTTTCTTCCAGGGCCTGACTACAACCTTTTTGGCAGGGCAAAGGCATCTATTTGGCCGAGAGGCAGTGTGGAGAAGACAACATTCATGTCTATCTTTGATGACCAACTATACCAATGACTTAAAGCCCTCTGGCATTCCTGTGCTGAATATACACATGAACATAGACTATATAAATACATGCACTGGGGCTTCAGCCTAATTTTAGAAATTTATTCTAAAACCATTTTTAATGAGTAACATTTTAGAGGCAAAAATTGGGAAAATAATGAATATTAAACAGGAGCTTCGTATTTGAAAACATCTGAATTATGAGACTATATGCAGCTATTTTCTGTGAGAAAAAGAAAATTTTCAAATATGTTAAGTCATAGTTAAAACAAATCATGAAGCTGAGAAATGGAATTAGTGACCAAGACATTGCTTGCCCTACAGAAAATTTAGGAATGTGTTTGCCCTTCAGCTAATTAAAAATGTAAATATTGGCAATTACACACTTTGGCAATTACATGCCTTTCTCCTTTTATTAAAAAGATAGAAGGAACAATATATCATAAAATGAAAAAAAAACTCTGAGAATTAAAGTGGAAGGTCAGCCCCACATAACATAAAATGAAATGGATGGTTGGCATTCATCCAATGAATTGTGTGGTATCAATCCAAATAATTTAATACAAATAAAATGCTGTAATCTTGGTGATTCAAGGGATAACCCAGCATCTCACTAACCTTTTAAACTGGAATTTATTTAATTTTAATTCTTAGGTCCCACTTGAAGATCATCATAATAGCAAACTCCTGTGATTAATGCCAATTCCATCCTACAATAAGGGCAAAGGTATAGAGCTGCTTCAGAGCAAGTGGGTGCAAGAAAACACAGTAATTTTCGAAAGTTACTAGAAGTCTTAAAGAGGAAAGGGAAAAAAAAAAAGCTTATGCCTAGATGGTATTTTCTTACACGTCTTACACGAAAGCATCTTAGGATGCTTTCTTTTCAATTATGTTTATTTGGACCTAGTTAGAAATAAAAAAAAGTAAAGAAACGTTACAGTCTGTATTATAAAACTTCAAGTTCCATGTTTTCACTCTTTATTTGCATTTAATTTTTATAAAACAGAAATAGTTGGAATGCCAATTTTTAATGCTTATATAAATGCAATTATGATAAGGCAAATACCTGGTTAAAAAAGAACTTTGCCAATCATCTCAGAAGCCATTCTGTGACAAAAGCAGCTTTCTTAAGTTCTATGGTAACTACTTTTTTTGCATTCATCATCTCGTCATCCAAGTGTATATCTCTAGACACTAGTATTTAGTCTTATTTTTTTGAAAATGGAAAATTAAAAAATACAGTTTCCACCTTCATTATTTTTTTCCCATTTAATTTATCTGTTGAAGCAACCAACATTGGAATTATAATGTTGATATTACGATACTAATATTACCACCAATAAGATGAATGAAATGGTTTGTATTTTTATGCATATTGTTTTCTCACATCTACATTGTTAGAGCATATAGTCATTGTATATTATACTAGCTGAAGTTAAAGTCTCATTTAGTTTTGGCTCGAAAATAATTACATGTTTAATACTCACAACCAGTCTTTATGCTGATGTGTTTCTAGTCATTGTGGTTGTCTGCAGCTCATTCTCTAGTAAATTCCTCAGAAGTTGTGTTTTCTCTGGATATAAAAATCCATTATTCATGTTTTCTTTGAGTATCTTAAAAATGCTGCACTGTTTTCTTGTGTCATAAAAAAAGGTCACTGGCAAGAATCTTGTGATAATCTATTTTCATTTGCTCCTTTTTTTTTGAGTATAAAGCTTTTTAATAACCCTTTCTTTAAAGATTACTGATTTTATTAGAATATATCTTAGTGTTTATTGCCATGCACTCATATTATAGGAGATGGTATGTTTTTCAGTATGTAGTTTCATTGTTTTTTTTTTTGTTTTTTAATTTCAGTAATATTTTTCCCTCGAATTACAGTGTTTAGCATTCATTCTATTTGCTGGCTTTAGTTTTATTCCTCAAGGACTCCTATTATGCTATGTTGGAACTTCATTTTTGTCTGTTTTCAATATTTGTCAATTTTGTAAAAAAATTGTATCTCTTTATTAATTTCATTTCAGTTTTATCCTTTCCTCCTTTTCAACTTTTACTTCATTTGCTTTTGATTTGTTTGTTCCTGTCCTCTGGTTTTGTTTTTATTTCTGAAATAAAGTTTTTCTTTTATCATGAATTATTTCCTGAATTCTGTCACAACATATCTTAGTTTTTCTAAAGATGATTTATGTAGTATTTTCATGTTTTATAATGCTTTCTTAAAGCCACTAGTATATTTTGAAACAGGTTTGAATTGTAATGTGTTTGATGGGCATTGTTTTCTGTTTATTTCATTTTTGGTATGGGTGTTATTCTATTCAACATTGTCTTTTTTCCCTTTAGTAACTCCATATTGAATGTGACCCTGCTACTTTGCTATAAATTTCCTTTTAAATTAAAAGTAGTTTTCCAGAGAGTTTAGAATGTGTGAATTAATTTAGCTGTCATATTTCACAGAGCTCAATCTTCTATTGTTTATATGAAGGGTTAAAAAATATGGCAACTTTCTGAGATTCTTTTGGCTTTTCCTCCTTCTTTTTATCTAAAAACTTCATTTAGATAAGTCTAAGATAAATAATCTTTTATCTCAGTCTTCTCTTTTCTGCAGATCTATTATCCCTCTCCTGTTGAATTTTTATAGTCCTCTTTGTTCTGGAAGGAGGGGTGCCCTTGGTTCATGAAGTTGCAGAACTTATCAAAAGGCCTCTTGTACTCTATGTTCTCAAATTAGCCCATGGTGAGTTCCGTTGAAAACCTAGGGGCTATACTGGTTTCTCCTGTTCCCAGGTCTCCCCAAAGCCCCATTGTTTTCCTCTGCTTTCTTTAGCAGTCCTTGACATGTAGGTTTTCTTGTGTTTTTTCCTATGTTTGTATCCTAATATATTGTAAATGTCCATGGGTTTTGTTTGTAGCTCTGTGTGCTTTTAAATGGAGATTCAAGGAGATTCCGAATCCATTATTGTCCCAGAATCCACACAGTAATGTTAATGCTAATAGTAAAAATAACACCTGAGTTATTTTTATATAACTATATATATATATACACACACACACACACACACACACTAGCCATTGTGATAGGCAGTGTGTGTCAGATTATCTCATTTAATTTTCATAGTAACACAATTAGTCACTATTGTTGCCTTTATTTTACAGATGATGTTATAAACAAGATAAATGATTTTACCTAATATCTCACATAGAGTGAGAGTGGAAGCAAGATTCAAAACACCCATCTAATTAATTCATAAGTTCTTTCTGAGACATCAATACTGTGTTTTAATATGTGACTATATTTCTTTTAAGCCAGAGTAGCATTTTTTTTTTCATATTTTTGGTTTAAACAAATGGTAATTCATTCTCTCATTAGAATCAGGGGTACTGCTAATAGTCAAACGTGCTTTTATGTCTAGGTAGTCATTTTATTTTTCTCTGTGATATGTCTTTTTTGTATGTGTAATTGTTAGAATGAAGTTTGAGAGAGCTTTTAACATCCCAAAGTTCCCTATTCTGTTGTTTTTGTGAATAATTCAGAAATAACAATGTCTTGCTATATAATGGCTTTAGTCATTTTACTATGATGATTTTAAAAGTAAGATAGAAAAGGCAAGAAGTAGCTTGTTGTAATATAGAATTAATTAAAATACAATTCCAATTGCTGTAGTTTCATAGGATTGAGATATAGACGGAGGCACATAGAAGTTACCAACCAAAAATCTTAAAATGTTCCTCCCTTGTAACTTTCTGTTATGGCTACACACCATTATAAAGAGGGCAAGAGGAAACCCCTTGCTATAGATCTTGTCTGGGATCCTTATTCTTTGTCATTTTAGCTGTTTGTCACCACCATGCATGCCATCACTTGGCATCTAAAAGTCCATAAAATATTCTCCTAGATACTCACTTTATTTCATAGATAAGGGAAACCTATGTTGCCCACATTTTCTCACCTTTGCCCTTGTCTAGAATGGCTATACATGGATCAAAGCCAAATACTCTTAAGAATTTTATGACAAAAGTGTTAGGTGGGATCAAAAGACATGACAGGAAAGTCCTTATGAAAATATTGAAACATTTAATATTTGTTCAGAAAGAAAATATTATTTCTGTAGTCAATAAATTGGGATAAGGTCACTTTCACATATTTTCTATTTTTATTTTATTCTCATTCCATTTGGGTCTTGCTTCTCCAGTAGATGGATAGACATCTGATAACAAAAAGCTTAGGACACTAGAAATTTAATATTTTTCCACAGAATGCCTAACATTTTAATACATCAGGTCAAATACTGGCATTTAAAGATTTCCTAAAAGTGAATTATATTTTTAAAAATTTTAATTTAGGGCAAAGAGAGAGAAGAGGTAGAGAGGGAGCATTGATCGGGGGAAGGGACAGAGAAGGAGAGAGAGAGAGTGTCTTAAGCAGGCACCATACTCAGCATTGAGCCTGATGTGAAACTTTATCCCACAACCCTGGGATGACCTGGGCTAAAATCAAAAGTCAGATACTCAACTGACTGAGCTACTTAGTTGCTCAAACTGAATCATCTTCTAATTAATATATGAATTAATTATTTCATCTTCTGTAAAATACCAAACTTATAAAGAAGCCTACTTTCCACACTCTAGTTTTTTTAATATTATTTCTTTATATTTCATATAAGATGACTATATCCTCTCTTTAAAAATTTTAATTCCAGTATAGTTGACATACAGTGCTATATTAGTTTCAGGTGTACAATATAGTGATTCAGCAATTCTCTACATTACTCTGTGCTCATCAAGAAAAGTGTACTCTTAATCCCCTTCACTTACTTCACCCATCCCCCCAGCCAACTCCCCTCTGGTAACCATCAGTTTGTTCTGGATAGTTGAGTCTATTTTGGGTTTGTCTCTTTTTTACCTTTGTTCATTTGTTTTGTGTCTTAAATTTCACATATGAGAGCAATCCTGTGGTCTTTCTCTGTCTTATTTTACTTAGCATTATACACTCTAGGTCTATGCATATGTTGCAAATGGCAAGATACCATTTGTGTGTGTGTGTGTGTGTGTGTGTGAATAAATTATCTGTCTTATTCTTTATCCATTGATTTATAGATGGACACTTGAACTGCTACCATAATTTGGCTATTGCAAATAATAATGCAGTAATCTTTTCAAATTAGTGTTGTCATATTTTTTGGGTAAATACTCAGTAGTGGAATTACTAGCTCCTATGGGACTTCTGGTTTTACCTTTCGAGGAATCTCCATATTGCTTTTTTTACAGTGGCTGTACCAGTTTGAATTGCCACAAACTGTAAGTCCTTTCTCTGCATCCTCATGATCAACATTTGTTGTTTCTTGTGTTTTTTATTTTACCTTTTCTGACAGGTGGAAGATGATATCTCAGTGTAGTTCTGATTTGCATTTCCCTGATGATGAGTGATGTTGAGCATCTTTTAATGTGTCTGTTGGCCATCTGGATGTCTTTTTTTGAGAAATGTCTGTTGATGTCTTCTGCCCTTTTTTAATTGAATTCTTTGTTTTTTGGTATTGAGTTGTGTAAGTTCTTTATATATCTTGGATACTAATCCTTTATTGAATATGTCATTTGTTTTTCTTTTAGTTTGGTTGATTGTTTCCTTCACTGTGCAGAAACCTTTTATTTTGATGTAGTCCCAATGGTTCATTTTTGCTTTTATTTTCCTTGCCGCAGGGACAATATGTAGAAAAATGTTGCTACAGCTGGTGTCGGAGACACTACTACCTGTGCCCTCTTCTAGGATTTTTGTTGTTCCTGGTCTCAAATTTAGGTCTTTAATCCATTTCGTGTTTATTTTTGTGTATGGTGTAAGAAAGTGATTCACCATATTCTCTTAGTGAAAAGTCAGGTCATGTGAAATAATAAGTAGTTGAATCTGAAGACAGAGGTGTTCCAGGAATATTGGGATATGTGGCCTCTTTGGGTAAATATCCCTGTGAGTCTTGCTAGTGCAATTTATTTTTAGTGGGAAGGGTTAATGAGGACTGTAGAATCACTGGGCCATGGACTACCATTTCAGTTATTTTCAGACTAAGAATATTGTGTGTTCAAGATGTTTCCCACAAATCTTAGATCCATATGTCTAGTCTGTGTGGTACTATATATGTTGACAATATAATGTAAATGATTACGACTACAATATACATTTTTTTCTGAGAAACCCCCAAAATGTGTGTTACTTGATTGAAATATGACATTGGTTGCTATTGGATTATTGCCAGTTTCCAGCTAAAACTATCCTTTTTGTGTCTCCATGTTGATTAGTATTCATCAGATAAATTGCATTTTGTAATGGTATCTTTACATTTGTAGAACAGAAATCATCACTGGAAATTTGAAAACAAAACAACATTATTATAAATTTTTTAAATATTTTAGTTATTTCTAGGAGAGAGAGAGAGAGAGAGAGAGAGAGAGAGAGACAGCATGAGCAGGGGAGGGTCAGAGACAGAGGGAGTGCCAGACTCTGAAACAGGCTCCAGGCTCTGAGCTGGCAGTCAGCACAGAGCCCGACGCGGGGCTCAACCCACGAACCACTAGATCATGACCTAAGCGAAAGTCGGACGCTTAACCGACTAAGCCACCCAGGCGCCCCAAAACAACATTATTTTAAAGTTTACTTTCTATGGAAGCTAAACCACTATTCAGATAAAACTATTAATTTCCAAGTCATTCCACATCTCAAGGAGGACCTGGCTAATTTAAATTCTCCTTTAAACTTTGTGAGCTGTCTGGTGGTATGATGAGGGAAATCAACATGTTTTTGGTAGAACACCTGATTTTCACACTGATTATACCTTTTAGTTAAAATGATACTCACATTAAGGTTTTGCTCTTCCTTTAGTTGAACTTCAGCAATCATTTTGTCCATTCATTGATCCACTCTCATTTATTCAACAAATATTTTTTTGGTTTCTCTCTCTGGTCCTGCACTGTGTTGGCCACTGCAATACAGTGATGAACACTTACAGACATAGTTCCGGTCCTCTTGGGAGTGACACTCAGTAGTAGAAACCGATGTTGCATTTCTATTGTGTAGATATTTTATTTAAATTATTAATACTTTTTAAATTTTATTTGAGAGGGACAGAGAGCATGGGCAAGGGAGAGAGAGAGAGGGAGAGTCTCAAGCAGTCTCTATGCTGTGAGAGCTCATCCTACAACCCTGGGCTCATGACCTGAGCCAAAATCAAGAGTTGAACACTCAATCAACTGAGCCACCCAGATGCCCCTAAATTATAAGTTTTATAGAGCATCTGAAGTGGAAGCTCAGAGTTAATTGAGAGTTTAAGAGAATTTGCTCTTATTTGGAAGATGGAGAAACTGATGAGATTAAAAATATGTAGGTGTACCTAGAGAACATGGGAGGAAAGAGAATTTCAGGGAAAAAATCCAGTATTTATTAAAGTTCTTTTGAAGTGTATGGGGTTAGTTGGGTCCAGTTTTGAGAATATCGGACTCAGGATGCAATTATAATATTTAAAAGGACTTGAAGTAATTAGGGTGTATGAATCTAATGCTCTTGGGAGATGTGTATAGCAAATAAGTAAAAACATGGGTGTGTATGACAGTCTTAGGGAGTAAATGCAGAGTGAAAACAAGAAAGAATTAGGAGAGAGCCTTGAGAAATTATGACAGCTGTACCTTGGCAGATGCTGTTGAACTTACAAAAGAGAGGAACCTGAAAGTCATAAAGACTCTGAAGTAAGTGCTTTGAGAAGGGGAAAAGAACTCTTCCTACTCCATTAATGATTGTATCACAATGGCCCTACCTTATATGTTATTACATAGGTTTTATTGAAGAATCAGATAATTTTTAAGTGTTCTTTAATTATTTGGAAGATTGCTAGAAATATTTTTAGGCTTCAAAACTCACTGTTCCAGAAGATACAGCATGTGTGCAAATGTAATTAGTAGAAGCTGTGACTGTGGTCTCAATACAACTACTCCATTTGAAAACCCTATATCCTGAGATAATAACTTAGTATGGCTCTCCTGTTATCAACTGGGATGCTCCTAGCACCCTTTTCTATTCTATCTATCCTGGGGGTAGGCTCACTTGCTGGTGCTTACTGCATTTCATCTGATCTGGGTTGTCCAGACTCCACATAAGATGACAGACAGCTGAATAATTGAAAGCACATAAAACTTGTATACTGTCAGGCTTTCTTTTAAGCATCTAGTCTGGCAGGATGATTCAAACAAATATAGAATGATAATTCCTTTGCAAAGTAGGAGGGAAATTCTCATGATTGAGTCTTTGAGATGATCCGAATGTAGTACACAAGTCTGTAAATTATAGAAATATTTTTTGATGTAATGAATGCCTTATCCTAAAATGATGACAAGCACAATTCAGCATAGACCCTCAAACTTGGCAAAATATTAAACTATTGTAAAAATTAATATGTTTTTATTCCTCATACGTGATAACATTTGCTTGGATACCCAAAATTTATGTTAGATGAACATATATTAATTCTTACTTTTCTATTTAATGAACATCAGAGACTAAGGTTAATAATTTGCTATTATTAAAAATGCTCCAATAATTTTGCTTGCTTGGTTCTGATTTTAATTAATTCTGGCTTGAGAAAATTTAGTTCATGATACTGGCGCTAATGAGTTTCACCTATATCGAATTATCTCCTTGTAGGAACTGACCTCTGCAAAAACACACTCCAAAAGTTAGGAAGTTTTGGAGTTAATCCAAATTGCAACTTTTTCTCCCCTATTGATTTGAATTTAAGCAGAAAGGCTATAATGTCAAGTTACAAACTTTTATGTATAGTATCAAAGTTTTAAGTTTTTCCGATTCATATGACAAGTACAAAATCTTTTTCCTAAGCAAAGTTAGAATGAGTGTAAAAATAATCCCACACCGAACTCATCCTGAATTATTCAGTATTGGAAAGCTTTCTAAAAGAAAATGATTTTTCATTAGGCTATGAACATAAACTATAACCTCAAACATTGCTATTTCTAAAACATTAATACAAATGAAATGATCAGTCCTTAAATATAAAGTCTCAATTATGTTGAAAAATAAGTTAATTTTTTTCTGTAATATATAGGTCAATTAATTGTAAATTATTTCCCTAAATACCCTCCTCAGACATTGAGTAAATATGAAACATTTGTTTAAGGGGGGAAGGTAGCTTTTCAGAAAACAATGGTTTAAGGGGAAAAGATAGCTCTTCCCTAATGGGGAATATCTTCTACAAACTCTAAGCATGTGGGCTATATTCATGTAAGATATAAGTGGTAGTTCTTTACTATATGTTTTTATATTTCTGGCACTTGGCATTATAACTGGCATGTTGTTAGAGTTAATAAAAGCACAGGGCATAAATAATTTCTAGTTAGAAACTATGTAGGTTTTAGAAAAATCAAATATGCAGTTTAAACTAAAGCAGTAATTTTGGCTTAAATGATTAACTTAATGCAGAGAAACTGCATTGTCATTTATTTACCTTTACACGAACTAGACATAAAACCAATCCCTGACTGGGACATGAGGAGGGAGAGAGTTAAGGTGTTCTGGGGTCTTTTTGAAGATTGTTACTAGTAGGGAAGAGAGCGGTCCTATTGTGAAAGGGTGACAAGATGAAAGAAACTTCTCTTCACAATCAAGATCAGAAAGAAAATCGAAAAAGCAATGGAGAAAGAGTATCACAAAATGTTGGGCTTATGTTAAGGTAAAGAACATAAGAAAGAGCTTTAGGGTCCAAAGTAGCCCTTACCTAGGACCACCAAGAATTGGCCCTGGTTACTGAGAACACACAAATACATACATGCATACATCCCTCATGCATATGTATACATGCATTCTATACATAAATGTGAATAATTCACAAGCATGAGCTAACGTTACATTACATGATGCAAGATTTTAGGTACAGAGATAGAACTGGCACTAGGGGCATTAGGCATACCTTAATCAATTCACTATTCTGGCATCTTGCTTCTCTCATAAAATATGGGCACAGCATCTCCATTCAACTACACAGAGGTCTCATGTTACTTTCATGTATTGCGAGTCAGGTTATGGATAGAAATCAAAGTAAAGAGAAGCAATGTGAGGGCTGCAAAACAAGCGACAAGATCAATCTTGACTTTCTTTTTAAGTCTAGAAAGGGGGAAAAAAGACCTTGATCAATCAACACGTATTTATTGAGTGAAAAATCTCATTAAAATCTTAAATGTTAATTTTGACCTGAGAACATTTTTACATTCTTTTAATTAGACCTTTAAGCAAATATATTCTATTTGTGAGCTCTTATGAGCTCATATACCATTGATCGCCAAGTGTCTTGATTTGTGATCTTATGGAATACTTTTTTTTTTTAATTTGAAATAGAGGAGACCACTGTCTTTTATGTTTAATTAAGCATTTGACGTTTCTTAAAAAAATCTTTTCTGTATCATAGTTAAGAATAATAAATGAGCTTTACAACCCCCCAGAAGAAGTTGAAAAAGGAATTAAGCAACCTATTCTTGAGTCATTTTCTTTTTGTAATCCAGTTACATCTTAATTATTTTAAGCTACTTTGGAGGTTGAATTTTCTCTTGTAAGCACTAATACCCTAATGAGAGAGACATTTTTAAATAAATAGACATTTCTGTGGCTTGAGACAGTTGATGTAGTTTCCAAAGATGTTTAACAGGTAGGAAATTATGTAGCCATTGAAATGATCTGGCTTATTCTCTTTGGGCTGTTTAATTCTCAGAATAAGTAGGATCTCCTCTAAGAATAGGCTAATATAGACCATACTTTAGTCTCTTTTAAAGCCTGAATTAGTATGGCAGTTCAGTTCAGACTTTATAACTTACTGCAGTAGATTAAAAAAAAATCACTACCAGTATGGAAGAAAATTTATGGTAAAAGCAAAGAGCAATTGCCTAGGACTGGGGAGGGGAGCCGCAACCATCAAAAAAAGTGATCATCAAAAGATAGGTTGGTATTTGCTGATATGAAGGGAATACTGAGCTTCTAAAATCAGTATAGAAGTGCTGTGTTCCAGTTAACGAGTTAAAATCCTTTCAGAATGTCAGACAATCTAACAAGCCTTCTCCATTTCTAATTCTACATAGTAACAAGGTTAATCAAACCATGAAGTAATAGTGAGGGCTTTCACAATTAATGTTGTAAAATACATAAACCAACAGCTAATTAATCAGCCCTAAGGTCACTATATCGCTTGCAGAAAATTAGTAATAGCAAAGATTCATGACAGAGAGAGAGAGATGACAGGTCATGCTCTGTTAGTTTCAATTTTAACTAGCAAAGACTGTCAGAGTTCTATCTAGGCTGCAGTAGTCTCTTTTTTAACAACAGTAGAAGCTTGACTAGTATTGGAAACAATTATATTTTGAACATATTTAGAAAGTTCAAGTCACTATGTCCTTTGTGGTTTTTAACTATGGGAAGAGACAAGGAACATTCAGTTAAATACATGAAACAAGTTTACTAGATAATATATTTAACCTTTTAAGCATTTTAGCATAAAAATGTCTTACTTGCTTTTTTTATGCATACCAATTTTCAATTAACATATACTCCAGAAAGATAAGAATCAGAGAGATAGAATAATCATAAGAAATTAGCTGTATGAAAGCACTTCTGTAAATCCTTTTTTTTTTTTTAGATATAAGCTGAAATTATTATTTGGAAACAATATTTCCTTGGGGAGCCCACATTTGACATCCTACGTAAAAGGAAATAAAGGTTGTATTTTAGGTATATTACTTAACTACGAAATGATTTTCAATTTCTTTCAAAGGTTAAGGAAAATAGAATGAGCAACTAAAACATTGGTGTCTATGAGACCTTATTAAAGGAAACAGTAAAGAACTTAGTGATTCTATGGAGAAGAGATTCTAGGCTAACAGAAATACTGAAGAATCTAAGCCATTATAGTATTTGGGGGCTATGTGTCCAAAGAAATAATTCTCATCTTTGAGGGAAGAAAAGGAAAAATCGATAAGCAAAATGCACATTCAGTTTGTAGTTTGGGGAATGGTTTTTTTGGCTTGTTAGGTGATAGAATTACTTTTAGAAATTAGATTATTTTATCATCAAAATCAAATATAGCTTTCTAATCATTTGTAATTTTAAAAGTTTAAAAAAATGAATCAAACTCTACACACCATCTTATCATTTGATTTCCCCCCTACTTACATATCTCTTGGGGCACTTTCCATATTAGTGCAGACAGATCTGTCTACTTTTTGGAAACAAAATTATATCATTTTCCTTATGGATATAACACAGTTTGTTTAATCACTGCTAAATGTATGAGCATTTCTTTTTCTTTTTTTCTTTTGAGGGAAAGTGTGTATGGGTGCATATAAGCTGGGGAGAGGTAGAAGGAGTGGGAGAGAGAGAGACAGAGCGAGAGCGAGAGAGAGAGAGAGAGAGAGAGAGAGAGAGAATCTTAAGCAGGATCCATGCCCAGCACAGAGCCTGAGGCAGGGCTTGATCTCAGGCTTATGAGACCATGACCTGAGCCACAATCAAGAGTTGAGTACTTAACTGACCGAACCACCTACATGCAGCTGAGCATTTCTTTTATATATACAAATATCAGTCACATTAGGTTTTCAAAATAAGTGATAAATTTGTTTTAAAATAAAAATTACTCCCTTTGCTAAATATTTTTGTATTAAATTTTAAAGCAATACAAACAGCAAATTTGAAAAAAAAAATACAGGAAAAGAACAGATGTGCCAGGGTATCACAGAGAACCATTGCCAAGGTTAGGGGTACACAATTTATAGCATCTCTCTTAGAATATACATAGCTAAAGGAGAGATAGCTAGGGACGCATAATTGTAGTAAAATAGATTGATACTGATTTTTAAGATTTAAATTTGTTGTGATGAAACCGCAAACAAGATAAGGAGTTTGAAGATAAATGTTAGTAACTGTTAAGGGGCAGATAAATTTTTTTTGTCTCATTTAAGGATATATAGTTCTTACAAGGTCATTATCAGGTTAAAAATATTATAAGAATACTAGGAGAAGAAATGTTTAACTATAGTTTTCAATATGGACAGATTTATAATTCCCTTAAGTGAAAGACAGGTATGGCACTCATACATTCCTAGATCTCCTGCATCCATACCTACTCTTTTGTTATTACATAAGCAATTTACAAAGTTTCACCCATCTTTGTTCTAGTTTTTTAAAATGTTGTTTTTGAGAGAGAGATAGAATGCAGGTGCACACGTGCAAGTGGGGGAGGGGCATAAAGAGAGGAAGACAGAGGATCCGAAGTGGGCTCTGTGCTGACAGCAGACAGCCCCATGTGGAGCTGGAAACTGTGAAATCATGACCTGAGCCAAAGTTGGATGCTAATCGACTGAGCCACCCAGGCACCCTGTGTTCTATTTTGTAATTATAATAAACATTTTCTGGGGACTTAATTATCTGATTAAATCATTCCATATGTAATGCCAATCCTTTTATTATGCTTCTTCATTTTTTAGGCTCTTACTTGAATTCATCATTTGGATACCTGTTTTGTTTTGTTTTTTTTGTTAAGTAATGTTTTGCTGTGTTGTACTATAAATAATCCTACTTTGGGGAAATCCACAAGTTGCATTTGGAACCCAACACATAAATATGTCAAAGGATGAAGCTGAATTGTATGTTCATGTTATGTCATTTTCCTATCTAAGGGCCAGCAGTAGTTGTTTTCATACATTCAATTAGAATGGTATGCCAGAAAATTCTTATGGAACACTACTAAAATGAAGCTAAAAGCCCTAATAACTTGCAGGATTCTTTTGCATAAAGCTTAGGTAGTGTTAAGCAAAGGTCTCCACCATGCTCAGATAAACTCTTTTGTCCTTCCTATGTCTTGGTGTGCAGATGTACACCAGCACCCCCACCGCATGCACAAACATGCCATGTCAGTGTATAACTAAATCAGAGATGAAGTGACTCTCTTTTCTTAGAAAGGGTACAGACAGTTTTCTTTGGTTCCTTTTCACCTATCTAATGTGATTTCTTAAAGAATGAAATCTTAATTATTGTGATTTGTTCAGCATAGCAGTTCAAAGTTATGCATTTTACATTTTGATTTGAAGATTCATAAAGCTCTTTGCTATATAAAAAAAGCCATTTCTATGATTACTTTATGAAATACAGTTCACTTGAAAATTGAGTGTATATAGCACGTAAATTTTGACTTTAAAAAGTGAGACTGCCTTGCTTTCTAAACTCATTTTTTTTTTAACATTTGATCCCATCTTTTCCTCCTTTCCACAGCTTTAATAAAATGGGAGATGAATGAAAAATGTTTTCGCGCCTGATTATAAAACAGTGAGCATTTCCTGTATGGGCACATGCACATATGAATTACCGCGGAAATGGATCTTTGATTACTCCTATAGCTTTATGAAAGTTATGATTTGTGATATCAGTGAGGACCAGGAATCATTTTCAATATTTTCATTGCAGCACAGATCAAACCTTCTATGGAAAAACAAGTTAAGTGGTATGCTAGCTGGTTGCTCTCCCTATCATTACAGAGCACTTTAGGAGGTCCCCTTTTATTCATGTCAGCTGTGTGGTTTAATTTAAAAGTAATTCCAAGCATTTAACATGCTTCCTTCGTTTTAAAGAGTACTTCTTAAAAATGAAAAGGATTCAATCACTTTTTGGAGACAGACAGAGGGTACAATATAAATGTAAGTCCCATCAGTGCAGGTCTGATGGTTTCTGATTTAAATAGTTTTTATTAAATATGAAATGTCCAAATTACCTAATCATTGTCTCCTGTAAGATAAACACAGTTTTCCCAGGCCTTTCTCCAGAGTCTTATCTCAGAGCTGCAGGATGTCAGTTGATAATGTTGCCTTCATGTTAGACAAGCAGACAAAATAATTTGATTGTACTGCTTGCCATGTTGTTCTAAGCAGTTCTTTAAGAACTAAAACCACTTTGTTTCTGGTGGCATGACAAAGCCCATTACTTTCATTTTTTTGAACTCCTTAAAAAGCTTCAACATCAATAAGATGGTTTTCAGAACACACTGGTATAATGTGTTTAGTCTGTCTAGTCTATCCATCCAGAGGTAGACATAAAACAAAAGTTAAGATAGTAGGAAAAATGTTTTTCATGCTGCAAAACATGGCAAAATTACAGGTAATTACTTTTTAAACTGACAATCACTGAAGTGAGTGTTTAAAGATACATTTTAAATAAATTATTCAGAAACCTATAAACGTATATCCAAACACTAGGCAGTAACTTCAGTAATGTTTGAATAATATTTTGAAATGATCACACAAAGACTATAAAAAAATGATCAAAATAATCTTTGCCATTATTTTCTTGGGATAGGAATAAAATATTCTCTTTAAAAAAGGTTAAATGGTATGTATTCTAATTATTTTACACTCATGATTTGGGAGCACAGGAAATGTAAAAATCAATTTAATATAATGAAACCCTTACATGATATAGAGTGGACAAAGATAAGCCTGAAGAAAAATAGATTCTTGCAAAAATAGATTAAAATCAAAGTTTAAGGTTAATGGGCACCCGCTTTGAGACCTTAAACAATACACATATTTTAAGTCCAGTTTTGTTACTTATAAAATAAGAAGAGAGTAATAGTTCTATGAAGTTAGGACATCTAATTGACTAGCTCTGCACTGACACTGATGGGCAGAAATCGGCATGGTCCCTGTCCTTAGGTAGTTTATGTTTTTGTTCAAAGAGCAAAAAACCATAATCAATTCATTATATACATAAATATAAAATTGTGATTCTACTAAGTACTATGAAGAAGAATGGCATGGAATTGTGATGCCTCCAACTTTACCTTTTTTTTTTTTCAAGATTGCTTTGGCTATTTGGTCTCTTTTGTGGCTGCATACAAATTTTAGGGATGTTCTGGTTCTGTGAAAAATGCTGTTCATATTTTGATAGGGATTCTATTAACTCTATATAGATTACTTTTAGGTAGTATAGACATTTTAACAATGTTTGTTCTTCCAATCCATGAGCATGGAATGTCTTTCCATTTCTTTGTGTCAACTTCACTTTCTTTCATCAATGTTCTATAGCTTTGAGAGTATAGGTCTTTTGCCTCTTTGGTTAGGTTTATTCCTAGGTATCTTATTATTTTTGGTGCAATGGTAAATGGGATTGTTTTCTTATTTTTTTACTTTCTTTTTTCTTAATTCTCTTTCTACTGCTTCATTATTAGTGTATGGAATAGATTTCTGTACATTGATTTGTATCCTGTATTTTCACTGAATTTACTTTTCAGTTCCAGTATTTTTTGGTGGAGTCTTTCAGGTTTTCTATATAAAATATCATGTCATTTGAAAACAGTGAAAAGTTTTACTTCTTTCTTAATGATTTGAATGCCTTTTCTTTCTTTCTGTTGTTTGATTGCAATGACTAGGAATTCCAGTAATATATTAAATAGAAGATTCCTGACTCCTTTATGTTTCAAAGCTGTAGTGATCAAAACATCATGATACTGGCACCAAAATAGACATATAGATCAATAGAACAGAATAGAAAACCCAGAAATAAACCCACAATTATATGGTCAATTAATCTTCAACAGAGCAAGACAAAATAGCCAAAAGGAAAAAGACAGTCTCTTCAACCAATGGTGTTGGGAAAACTGCACAGCTACATGCAAAAGAATAAAAAATGAGGGGCACCTTGGTGGCTCAGTAGGTTAAGCATCTGACTTCGGCTAAGGTCATGATCTCACAGTCATGGGTTCGAGCCCGCATTGGGCTCTCTGCTGACAGCTCAGAGCCTGGAGCCTACTTCAGATTCTGTGTCTCCCTCTCTCTCTCTGACCCTTCCCTGCTCACTCTCTGTCTCTCTCTCAAAACAAAATAAAGACATAAAAAAATTAAAAAAATAAAAAATGGATCACTTCCTTACATCATACACAAAAATAAACACAAAATAGATTAAAGACCTAAATGTAAGACCTGGAACCATAAAAATCCTAGAGGAGAGCATAGGCAGTGATGTCTCTGACATCAGCTATAGCAACATTTTTCTACATATGTCCCTTAAGGGAAGAGATACAAAAGCAAAAATAAA
Organism: Crocuta crocuta; assembly: GCF_008692635.1. Taxonomy (NCBI): domain Eukaryota; kingdom Metazoa; phylum Chordata; class Mammalia; order Carnivora; family Hyaenidae; genus Crocuta; species Crocuta crocuta. The sequence continues at coordinate 20,347,730 of NW_027528977.1, read as the reverse complement.
CTATTGGGACTGCATTGAAATAAAAAGCTTCTGCATGGTGAAAGAAACAGTCAATAAAACTAATAGACACCCTATGGAATGGGAGAAGTTACTTGCAAATGACAATTCAATGAAGGATTAGTGTACTGAATGTATAAAGAACTTATGAAACTCAACACGAAAAGAAAAAACCCTCCAGATAATTATGAGCAGACATTTCTCCAAAGAAGACATCTAGATGGCCAACAGAAACATGAAAAGATGCTCAACATCACTGATCATCAAGAAATGCAAATCAAAACTACAATGAGATATCATCACCCATCTGTCCAGAATGGCTAAAATCAAAAACAAAGAAAGAACAAGTATTGGTGAGGGTGCAGAGAAAAAGGAATTTTCTTGTACTCCTGGTGGGAATTTAAGCTGGAACAGCCACTGTGGGAAACAGTTTAAAGGTTCCTCAAAAAGTTAAAAATAGAAGTACCAAAGATCCAGTAACTGCACAACTGGGCATTTACAAAAAATACAAAACACTAAGTCAAAGGGATACATGCACTCCTATGTTTTCTGCAACATTATTTGCAATAGCCAATTTATAGAAGCAGCCCAAGTGTCCATCAATAGGTGAATGGATAAGGTATATATACACACACACAATATTATCCAGCTATAAAAAAAATAAAGTCTTATGATTTGCAGTAACATACATGAACCTAGAGGCTATAATGCTAAGCAAAACACATCAGAGAAAAAAAATACCATATGATTTCACTCATGTGAAATTCAAAAAACAAAACACATGAACAAACTTGGGGAGAGAGACAAACCAAGAAACAGACTTTTAACCATAGAGAACAAACTGACTGTTACCAGAGGGGAGGTGGTGGGGAAATGGGTGAAATAGGAGATGGGTATTCTGGAATGCACTGATTGTGATGAGCACTGGGTCATGTATGGAATTGTTGACTCACTATTGTGAGTAACTGGATTAACTGGAATTAAAAATAGCTACATGGCTCCATAACAGTTTATATTAGGGCTAATTTGCAGTACTTAGTGAAGTTAGAAAAGATTTGTATTGGGGCAAAGATGTGCTGCAGTTTGATTTAATTAACTGGAAAAATGAAGGAAAAATATTTTGGACAGAGGGACTTGGTACGTAAAGATTCAATGTTTGGGGGAGGGGCTTAAGGAAGATTTAACAGTATAACAGAGAAGGAAAAACATGGTGGGAAGTGAGGTTTAAAAAAGGGAGACTACCCAGTGCCCTGGAGGACATTTGTAAGGATTTTTGTCCTTATTCCCTACAGGGGAATCCTTTGAAAGGATTTAGAATGAAAGATGGTTTCCAATCTGCTGTTAAAAAACAGACCATTCTGAGTTGTAAGAGAGGTTTTGGGATTGAAAATGTGTGTAAATTTTCAAATGATCCCAATGCTGGTTGTGCTCCTCACCCTTATCTTTATCATGACCACATTCTGAAGAGAATGTTACCTGTTTTTGTTTATCATTTGATTTCATTTCATTTCAGTTCATTTCATTTATTATTTTTAATACCTAGGAATAGGATTAATATATATGTGATTGTAATACACAGTAGTAAACAGGTGCCACTTTAGTGGCACAATGAAATTGTAGGATACATTTTTCAACAAAAGATCCATTTGTGAGTTCTTAGATTTTTTAAGTATGAATGTTCTTTCCAAGGAAAACAATTCTTTTTTTAAAAAATTATTTTCTTAATGTTTATTTATTTTTGAGAGAGTGAAGAGAGGAGCAGAGACACAGGGAGACAGATTTCATCTGTTTCAGCACACCTCTGAGATGTCAGCACAGAACCTGACGCAGGGCTAGAACTCATGAACTGTGGGGTCATGACCTGAGCCAGAGTCAGATGCTTAAATGACTAAGCCGCATGGCACCCTGGGAAAACAATTCTTGTACTCTAACATTATAGTAATTCTATTCTTATTAATTATAAAAAATACATCATGGTAAAGGAAATTATAAAATAATATGTTTAAATGAATGTGTTTATAACTTGAGGTTATAGAAAAATGGTACATTTATGCCCAGATTTTATTATTTAATCTTTTCAAGTTACATGGACTGGTATTGGTATTGAGTAACTCCAAAGCAAACAAACGAACAAACAAACAAACAAACCAAACAAAAAACACACTAATTCCTAGAGCCTCCAATTCAGGAACCAATAGGAGAGAACCACTGTGATAGAAATACCTACCCCTTTGGACTCTCCTTTAGGAGAAATTGCATCCTGGCCACCAAGTAACTAAACTTGGGCAGGTTGCTTAGCCCCTCTGGGATCCAGTTCATCTGAAAAATGAAGGTGCTGACTGGAATGACCCCTAAGGTCCTCTAACATGGTGCTATTAGATTCCCTTTAAATTGTGATTATGAAAAGACACTCAATGAACTGCTGTTGGGAGCCAACCATCAAAGCCACCTTCTTTTGTTCATCTCAATCAGAATATTATAAAATAGCACTTGGGGGAAATTGCCAAGAGCCTGTCTCATAATGAATATACATTTTTATTCCCTTAGTATCAGTTATCAAAGTTTGAATTTTTCAAGGTATATCTCATATATTTTCTTGCCACAAAATTCTATCTTCCATAAAAACTCACCAAGAATAATTGTATTATCTTTTCACACTACTGTTGATATACTATTTTTGAAAATATGGATTGATATGCACATCTGGTTAAAAGATGTTTCTTCTGCTTTTTCTCTAAGTACTTGACTAACTTCTTAATTCTGAGGGATCAACACTAATTTCCAGTGTTTACCAGCAATCATAGATGACTAGCAGTTAAAAAGCCATCAGCCCTGTCACATTTTTCAAAGAACATAATCCCTTTCCAGATGGCCCTATATTTGGCTAATGGAGAGCCTAAGGGGATAAAAATGTCACCTGTTGTAGCTAGTCAACAGTATTAATAAAAACACAAAAATAGACCATTCATGCAGTGGCAACAACCCAAAAACAGATTTATGAGTTCCTTTAGTGAGTTAATTTGCAGTGATCATCATTTTAGCATTTTAAACTTTCCAGTTCCTCTCTGAATGTTCCAATGTTACTTACAAAATTAAAAAAAAAAAAAACACCAAGAGATCTAAGAAAATAAAAATTTATTTTTAAAAGCTAAAAGATTTTTAAATATTTATACTACATAAAACAAGTGAATAGTTTTTAACTGTATTTCTCATGTGAAAGAGAATAGTTACATAAAGAAGCATCCAAAAATGTTTTTGAAACTCTGGTTAAGATGTGGGCAACCTTACCTTTTCTAATTTGTCTACTAAATTATGTTTCACAGACTGTGCCAATACAACACAAATGTTGTTTTTCAAAAGACTGTCTTTCTTTTCCCTTTCTCTAACTTTATACAAGAGATGCCTTCTTTCTGCAGTGTATTCTCTACCTGATAAAATCTTACTGATCATTCATATTCCAGTTCACAATCCCCATATTTAAATTTCCATTATTTGTATCCATATTTCAAGTGACTAAAAAGGTCACAGGTGCTCAAAAATGAAATACATGCATGGCTAACAATTTTAAGGAGATTCTTCTGAAGTCATATTTTCAACTTCACCCCCCTGAGATTATAGTACGGAAGATGTTGAGTCTAATTTATAGGATAATCCAAAATCATAATGTATTAGTTAAATTCTCTCTAAGTCATTTGCTTTCATTTTGTGTGGAAATTTAGTTACTGTTCAACAGAGAAATGTAGCAAGACTATATACATCTAAAAAGTCCACTAGTCTTCTATTTGTTTCTTTTTCCCTTGTTACTCATTTGTTTTGTTTTCCAGCTTCCATATGAGTGAAATCAAATGGTATTTGTTTTCTTTGTTTCACTTAGCATGATACCCTCTAGGTCCATCCATGTTGTTGCAAATGGCAAGATCTCATTCTTTTTTATTCCTAAGTAATATTCCATTGTGTTTATACAACACATTTTTATCCATTTGTCTAAGGGTGGATAACTGGGTTGCTTTCATATCTTGGCTATTGTAAATAATGCTGCAGTAAACATACAGATGCATATATCTTTTCACAATAGTGTTTTCATTTTTACTGGATAAATACTCAGTAGTCAAATTACTGAGTCATATGGTAATTCTATTTTTAATTTTGTGAGGAACTTCCATACTTTTTTCCACAGTGGCTGCACCAATTTTCATTCCCATCAGTAGTGCATGAGAAATTCTTTTTCTCCACATCCTCACCAACACTCATTCTTTCTTGTCTTTTTGATAATAGCCATTTAGACAGATGTAAAGTGACATCTCACTGTGATTTTGATTTGCATTTCCCCGATGATTAGTGATGTGGAACATCTTTTCATGTGTCTGTGGCCATTTATATTTCTTCTTTGGAAAAATGTCTGTTCAGGTTCTCTACCAAGTTTAAAATTGGGTTATGGGCGCCTGGGTGGCTTAGTCGGTTAAGCATCCGACTTTCGCTTAGGTCATGATCTCGCGGTTCGTGGGTTCGAGCCCCGCGTCGGGTTCTGTGCTGACCGCCAGCTCAGAGCCTGGAGCCTATTTCAGAGTCTGTGTCTCCCTCTCTCTCTGACCCTCCCCTGCTCATGCTGTCTCTCTCTCTCCTAGAAATAAGTAAAAATATTAAAAAAAAATAAAATTGGGTTATTTGTTGTTTTTGTTTTTTGGTGTTGAGTTGTACAAATTCTTTATATATTTTGGATATTACTTATCAGATAATTCATTTGCAAATAGTTTCTCCCATGCACTAGGTTGCCTTATTATTTTGTGGATGGTTTTCTTCACTGTGCAAAGGCCTTTTATTTTGTATAGTCTCAGTAGTTTAATTTTGTTTGTGTTCCTTTAGCCTAAAGGAGACATAACTAGAGAATTATTTTTATGGCTGATATCAAATATATTATCCCCCATGTGTTTTTCTAGGAGTTTTATGGCTTCAGTTCCCACATTTAGGTGTTTAATCCTAAATGAATTTATTTTTGCATATGGTATAAAAACAAACAAAAAATCCCCAGACTCTTAAATAAAGAGAACAAACTCAGGTTTGTCAAAGAGGACATAGCTGGGCGATAGATGAAATAGATAAAGAGAATTAAGCACCGTATTAAGAGTAGTATTGTAGGGTACGTGGCTGGCTCAATCGGTAGGTGTCCAAGTTTGCCTCAAGTCATGATCTCACCGCCAGTGGGTTCGAGCTCCACATCCAGGCTCTGTGATGACAGCTCAGAGCCTGGAGCCTGCTTCGGATTCTGTGTCTCCCTCTCTTTCTGCTCTCCCCCACTCTCACTCTATTTCTCTCTCAAAAATGAATATTTCACTTTACAAGCATTTAATTATTTTCTATTATTTGTATTTTTTCAACACTGTAAGTCACCTCTGTCTGAAAACTGCATGTATCTTATTCACTGCAGTATTTCAGCTCTAGAAATAATACCTGAGATGCAGTTGGTGGTCATTAAATATCTGTTAATAGACAAATCAATCTTGACATAGAAAACAAGACTAAGCAGCTGCTTCTGTGACAGAGTTTGCAGTTTTTGAAGCATACAAAAATTCCCTTGAAAACGCCTATATGGGACATGTACAGAGGAATGTGCTAGTTACTACTACTGGAAATATAAACTGTGAATTGGAATTTATACTTTGTGTCCAGTTTAAAATACAGTAGGTGAACTAACAAACAATTGTAAATTTTACATACATTATGAGAAGTAAAAATAAGTACCGAGGGCATAAAAATCTTAGTGGTGAATGGGGAAATCAAGAATAGTTCTAGAAGATTAAGTAAAAATGAGTAAGAAAAGGAAAGCTGAAGGAGAAGCTAGTTTGAATGCAAATGGAAAATGATTCATTTAAGACACTACATTAAGGTTATTTTCTAGCATCCTGTTTTAGCTAAGTGCATTAGTGACAATTTTGCTGCTATAATATAAAATGGTTAGAGGAGCACTGAGGAGTATGTAGGTAAAAGGCTAGATAATTGAGATTTATTTTAGTGAAGAGTAAGCTTTCATATTCACTCCCTGCAGAATGTGATGCTGTTAAAGTTCATTATAGTGTTGTCAATTATCTGATAATTTACTGGTAAAGTGGCAATTTGACCTACATTTAATAGAGTGATATATCTAAAGTAGGTGATAATTTTACTCCCTTATGTCAATATTTGAATATATCATGAACTATATGTGTAAGTATTGACACATTGCAGTATCACAGGGTAGCTCCTACTATGCTTCAGGCACTTACTAAGTACAGAGCAGAATCAGGAGTAAAATTTAAGTTTATACTTTGAGGGAGAAATAGATGCATTTTTAATAAAGTCCATTTCAATATATTAAGTGATTCACTGGTATAAACAAATTACCAGGACAGGACAGAGAATAGAATGGCATTTCTCCTGGTTTGAGGAGGATTCAGAAATCTTCAGAGAGGAGATTTCACTTGAAATGTGTCTTAAACAAAGTCCAGTGTTACAACAAATAGAAAAAAAAAATATAGGGGGAAATAAGAGGAGGGAAGGAGAGTATAGAAAGATCATGAATAAATTATCAGAGGAATTAACATTTTTTATGAATGGTATGTATCAAAAAGGAGCTTAAATATTAGAAATAGAAAAGTTGGAAGAGAAAACAGATTCCAGCTGAGCTTTGCACTGCATTGCACATTGTGCTTCTCAATAGGGAAAAGTGAATTATTCAGTAGAAGGGGATAAATAGTAATGGCAACACTTGGACCTCTGGTAGGCAGTAGTAAAAATGCTTAACTCTGTGCCTAAGCAGAAGATTCTACTAGCCTGGATATCAATGCAGGGAATTTCCAGAAAAAGGGTCATGTTCAGAATGCCTAGCGAACTTTGAAATTAAATTTGGTTTAATACCTTGCAGGGGACCACATAGCAGAAAGCAGTAAATCAGCATGATGTTAGAACCTAAAGAACCCATTTTCAAAGAGCAAGTGAAGATATATACAAGGCAGTACACACGCATACTCAAGCATTTATATGCATATATATTCACCAACATCTATGCACACACATGTAAATGGATACAGCTTCGTGTTTATATACACAGACTTATGGTACTTTCTTAAGGTCCCCATACTATACTGTGGCATGGTATACAATATGATCTAATAATTTCCTTATGGAATGTTTTTTTAGGACTTACAGTAAATAATATAAACATCTTCATACTTATTATTTTGCCTATGTTGATCTTGTACCTAGTAAATATTCTGATATTTACTCATTTATTTTAAAAGTCTCATTCTGTCGTTCCCTCAAATTTGGGTAGATACAAATGTTGTTAGCAATTAATCAAAAATTCCTTTTCTTTCTAGTATATATTATTTTAATTATTCTAAATTTAATACATTAGGAAAGCTATATAAAGCAAATTTGATTGAGAACAAATGTCTTTGTAATGATAATAGTTTTAATAGAAATACCCTTAGGAGTCATTCTTTGTATTTGCTGTAGATTTCTAATAGAAGATATTTAACATAAATTAGGAAATATTCCTTCTATTTTAAACATATTAACTTAAAAAATCAAGAGTAGCTTTTCAATATTAATGTGTTTTTTGATATCAAGTGAAATGATTGTAAGGTATTTTTCCTCCTTTATTCTCTTAACAGACTGATTCTGTTAAAGTTCCAGGTATTGACTCATCCCTTAATCCCTGGAATAAGCTCTAATTATATTTGTGTTTTATTAATTTAATCTTCTATGAGACACATTTTACTGATACTTTTATATATGTAATCTGTATTTTTATGTGAGTGTTTGTATGCTCATATGCATTTTCTTTGAACTTTATTTCTCTAAACCAAATCCAGACTTTTTGTCATGTTATGTTCTACTTTAATAACATAGATTTTAAAGTTCTCGACTCTAGGGGTGCCTGGGTGGCTCATTAGGTTAAGCATCTGACTCTTGATTTCAGTTCAGGTCCTGATCTCACAGTCGTGAAATCCAGCCCCTAGTTGGACTCCACACTGAGCCCAGAGCTTGCTTGGGATTCTTTCTCTCCCTATCTCCCTGCCTCACTCTCTCTCTCTCTCTCTCTCTCAAAATAAATAAAATAAACTTTAAAATAAAATAAAATTCTCACTTCTAATAATATGTGGCAAACATACCATTCATGGTATATATCCATTCTAAGTTAATTTTGGTGACTGAAACATTCTTAAAAATCTGTTAACTTCGTTTTACTAATTTAATCTAGTTTGTTAAATTTATTGGTGTAAATTTATATATTTTCCCCACTTACTTTTTGAAAAAGCCACATTTATGCTTTAATGATGGCAGTATTCCAAAACAAGTTATTCACACTCATGGACTTGTACAGCTCTTTAAAGGCTCTTATTAATGCCCCTAATGGCACATTCATAATTCACAGATTATCTCAGTCCAGTAATTTAAGTCAGAAGGCAAATGCTATATTTTAAATAAAATAATATTATGTTTTGGAGTCAAATCCAAATTTTACTTTTTTAAAAGACAAAATAAGAGACATTTAAAAGCTTTGCTTGAAACCTTGAACCATGCTTCAGTTCTAAGGGGTACACATATTCTCCCTTCAAATTAGAAGTTTGAAAAAAAGGACATTTTGTGAAGCACAGAGGAAAACAATTTGAATGAAGATACAAACACGTCAGGCTCTATATGCTATTGTTTCTCCTTCCTTCAGCTATACAGATAGTATTAATCAATGAATTCACTGGGTATTCCTGATGTTACTTGTAAGTGATTACCATTAGCAGGAACAATGGAATCTTACTCTTGCGCAGAACATCAAGAAATCTGGCTTCAAGATTCTACCAAGAAAGCTGCCTGTGGGTAGCATCACTGGTCTACTGCAGGAGGATATGATAAAGCAGAAGAAGCAAAGTCATCTAAATGGAATGATCATGACCAAAGCTGTATGAAATCTAACTAAGAAACACCCTTCAGCTGCTTCTCTCACTAGTTCTTCAAATGTTAATGGGTATTTTTTTTTTAATTTGTGGAGAGAAAAAAAGATGTTTCTACATGGAAAGGAGTTTAAGATGTGCACATGCCTCATCCAAAAACAAATTCCTAGTCAGACAAGAATACTAAAAACAACAACAAACACACAAACAAAAACTCCAATAAGATTGAAGTATGTAGGTAAAGCTAGGAGATAAAGCACGACATTATGTCATTATTCTCTCCAAAAAATAACAAGGTTATATCAAGTACATTCTCCTTTCTACTACCTTTTTCATCTGAATAGCTTTTTTTTTTTATTCCCCACAGTCCCTGCAGTATTATCACAGGTTCTCTTTAATGATAGGATTGTGGCAATCCATGATGATTATAATTTTACCTGGGATTTCAGTATTATTTTTCTGATGATTTTCTTATCCTGGTGGAAGTTTCTAAAATATTTATTTAAATTGCTTCCTTTTTTTACGTGTAAAAACTGGAAACAGAGAATAGCTACATTGCAGTATCTTGGTTAATATAACATGAAGTAGGTACCGTATTCCTTAACATTAACTATCAAAAAATAATAAAGCTCCAGAGGGGACACAAGACTCACTAAAAATAGCTGGGATTTAAAATTATATTTTTCAGTCTGTTAATTTATCATATGGAGTAAAAATAAGCCATAGGTAGGAAATGGAAACTCTACCAAATACCTCTGTGTTGCAGTAAACTTAATTATACAGCACACCATAAAATGACAGTAATATTAGAGAGGAAAAGTAGCAATTTCAGATGTTCAGTAACTGCTTTTTACAAGGATAGAAATTACATCAAGCACATATACCTATTCAGCCTAATGCTGTTTTCTAGCAAAAGCCAGTGGGATTCACAGTCAAGGGGAGGGGAAGATTTAACTAAGCAGAAATCTGCTTAGTTCAGAAAAGGCTTGCCTACAAAACTACTGAATGTAACTGTTTTCATTTGCTAATACATAATAAGTATCTAATATAAAAATTCACATTTAATCTTTAAATGTATGTGTATACATGGAAATGTAATAACTTCAAGCAAAACCATTATTAAAGGATGAATTTTGGCTCTTAAAGGGGCTCTGAAATGCTTTTTATTACATTTGATCTATGTGTATCTCACCTAGAATAACTTTATGAGGATAGCATCCTATTATGAATTTAATTGAATGAATCATAATGTTTCTAAAGGGGTTTTTACATAATCATGCCAAAAATCTTTCATTTAAAATTTCACAAGATTATTATTGACTTCTTATTTTAAATTGGAAAGAGTATTACTGACTTTCTGCCTTCTATTATTATTTTCATTAATTTAAGGGAAATTAACATAATGCCATTCTTGGTACGTTGGCATTAGGTTTTTGTTATTAGTTTATTAGTGTAGCAGTCATAACCTTGCTTGATATCTGGGCCTAAAGGTTTCTATAATGATTTCTTGCCATACAAACCTTGTTTAGAATGATAGCTCTGCCAATTATTATCCATGTGACCTCAGGGAAATTCTCTAAAATTGAATCTATTTCCTCATCTACAAAATTGGTGCATTAATCCCCATAAATTTTATAATTATTATCCAGGGTAGAAATAATGCATGTAGAGCTGCTGCTACGCTGTGGACCATATGGTAGGTTGATGAAGTACCAATAGCTCTTATTTCTTTTAACATCACATATGTGGTGTGGTATGCACTCATCAGGAATTCTAGTTTCAGTTTAAAATTTTTCTGTAGTCCTTGGGCAAAATCAGCCTCTTTAGGGCATCAATAATATCACTTATATCCATCGAATTATTTCAAATCTCCAGATTCTATTAAAATATGGGCCTTGATAATATATATGTGGGATAAGAAGTGACTTAGAGTTGTGATTCAAGAAACAGAAGTATGGTTGTGGTATAAAAATATCACAGATTACTGGGGCATCTGGGTGGCTCAGTCAGTTGAGTGTCTGGTCATGATCTCACTGTTTGTGGGATCGAGCCTGGCGTCGGGCTCTGTGCTGACAGCTCAGAGCCTGGAGCCTGTCTTCAGATTCTGTGTCTCCCTCTCGCTCTGACCCTCCCCTGCTCACGCTGTCTCTCTCTCTCTCCCTCTCTCTCAAAAATAAATTTTAAAAAAGACATTAAAAAATAAAATATCACAGATTACTAAGTAGACATGTTACTTGACTGAAAACATAAAATGCATGCCATTCAGGCTAAAAGAATTGGAAGGGGGGATTGTTAAAGTGTCTGATGTAGGCTCAGGTCATGATCTCACAGTTTGAGATAAAGCTCTGCATAAAGCCCTACACTGACCCCTGCATCGAGCCCCAGGTCAAGCCCAGAGTGGGCTCCATATGAGTTTCTGCATTTACAGCTTGGAGCCTGGAGCCTGCTTTGGATTCTCTCCCTCTCTCTCTCTCTCTCTCAATCTCTCTCTCTCTTGCTCATTTGCTCTTTCTCAAAAAAAAAAAAAAGCATTTAAAAAGAAAGTGATTAATAGAGTACCCTAGTTTTGTGCCTGTGGAGTAAAAAAGAGTGAAGGAGGAATAAGAGGGATGGGTCAGCTTTTTAAAATTTTTTTTTAATGTTTTATTTATTTCTAAGAGAAAGAGAAAACATGAGCAGGGGAGGGTCAGAAAGAGGGAGATACACAATCTGAAACAGGCTCTGAACTGGCAGTCAGCACAAAGCCCAAAGCAGGGCTTGAACCCACGAACCATGATATCATGACCTGAGCCAAAGTCAGACGCTTAACTGACTGAGCCACACAGGAGCCACACAGGAACGGGATGGGTCAGCTTTGACCCTCCTGATAATCCTGATATGTAAGCATTGGTGAATGGATAAAATCTGATGGAATTGGTGAATGTCTGAAGGAATTGGTGAACATCGGATGGAATTGGAGAATGGATAAAGTCTGGTGCTTCCATTGTCACTGGCAATAGGTTTTCGTCAGCTGGGGCAAAAATTATATCCCTACTTGTTTGTTGATGCCTGAAATTCTTTTATCATATGTCCAACTTTTTTGTTACACAGCTAGAGAGTAAGAAAGCCCTATGCTTTTTGATATATTTCAGGATGATTTGGTAAGCAAGTTCATGTTATCCCTCTGCACATATGTATGTTATGGCCTGTTTATATTATGAATATACTCCTCTCTTCCTTTCTCCCCTCACCCCTTTCTTCCATCCTCATTTCACCTGATTACTCACCTAGCTTCCCTTTTTTCCTATCTACATGTTTACCTAGAGAGGGAATGTTCACTTCCTCTAGTAGGAAATATTTACATTTTTCTTTGTATGATGTCTGGGAATGTTGGAACTAAGAATTACATCCCTAAGTNTGAGTTCCTTACAGATTTTGGATACTAGCCCTTTATCTGATAGGTCAGTTGCAACTATCATTTCCCATTCTGACAGTTGCCTACTAGTTTTATTGTTTCCCTTGCCGTGCAGAAACTTTTCATCTNTCCCACTTTGTCAAAGATTAGTTGGCCATACATTTGTGGGTCCAATTCTGAGTTTTCTATTCTACTTTATTGGTCTGTGTGTCTGTTTTTGTGCCAGTAAACTTCCGGACTCATACTATGAAGTCAGCATCACTTTGATTGCCTAGCCAGACAGAGACCCAGCTCAAAAAGAGAACTACAGGCCAGTATTCTTGATGAATATGTATGCAAAAATCCTCAACAAGATACTTGCAAATCGAATCCAGTAGCACATAAAAAGAATTATCCACCATGATCAAGTGGGATTCATTCCTGGGTTACAGGGCTGGTTCAATATTTGCAAATCAATCGATGTGATACATCGATTAACAAAACAAAAGATAAAAACCATATGCTCCTGTAGATAGATGCAGAAGAAACATTTGACAAAATACAGCATCCCTTCTTAAGAAAGAATCTTCTGAAAGTCAGGANAATTGCACAAAAAAACATAAAGTACCTAGGAATAAACCTAACCAAAGATATAAGAGATCTATATGATGAAAACTATAGAAAACTTATGAAGGGAATCGAAGAAGACCCAGAGAAAGGGAAAGACATTCCATGCTCATGGATCAGAAGAATAAATACTGTTAAAATGTCATTACCACCCAAAGCAAGCTACACATTCAATGCAATTCCAGTCAAAATTGCACCAGCATTATTCTCAAAGCTAGAACAAACTATCCTAAAATTTCTATAGAACCACATAAAACCCCAAATAGCCAAAGTAATATTGAAGAAGAAAACCAAAACAGGAGGCATAATCCCAGACTTTACAAGGCTGTAATCATCAAGACAGTATGGTATTGGCACAAAAACATCCCTAAGTTTCTTTATTTTCTCTGGAGATACTTGGTAAATGATAGCTATATAACCAACAAGTGGCATATTGGACAATTTGTAAAATAGAATTTGCTTTCTTCCATAAATGTGAATATGTGTTCCTTAGAGGCAAAATTTGAAATATTCGCTCATTTTATAGGTAGATCATTGGCCATATATGCTATCTAGCATATGTAGTGAAATTAGAACAGGAGTAATAGAATGTTACTCTTGCATGACTGAAAAGTATGACAAGGCACCTTTAGGATGACTGGGATAGCTGGTAATTGTCTACTTTGAACTTGACAATATGGTATGCTCTTGATGAACTTTAACCTTGCAGCAACTCTGGAATGGTAGATGGTGTGGTCCATTTACTGAGGGGGGAAAATGATCATCAAAAACTCAAGGATTAAACTCACATTCAATAGTAATAAACAGTAAAGTGACTATTAAAGTTATACATGAGATGATTCTATGGTAACTCCAGGGCCAGTAAAATCAACTATTTACTGCCAATTAAAAAAAATTAAAAAGTTTATTTATTTTTGAGACGCAGAGAGAGACAGAACACAAGAAAAGGATGGACAGAGACAGAGGGAGAAATGGAATCAGAAGCAGACTCCTGGCTCTGAGCTATCAGCACAGAGCCCGATGTGGGGCTTGAACCCATGGACCGCGAGATCATGACCTGAGCCGAAGTTGGATACTCAACCAACTGAGCCACCCAGGTGCCCCTTAAATTGTTTATTGATCTATTTTGAAAGAGAGAGAGAGAGAGAGCGCACCTACAAGTAGTAGGAGTAGGGGATAGGCAGAGAGAAGAGAGAGAATTCCAAGCAGGCTTAGTATTGTCAGCATGGAGCCAGACACAGGGTTTGATCCCATGAACCATGAGATCATAGCCTGAACCAAAATCAAGATGGATGGTTAACTGACTGAGCCACCCAGGTGTCCCTACAACCTAATTTTAATATTTCTATCACATTACAAAAATAAAGTGATAAACTCCAAAGATATATCAATGTTTTAGGTATTGATTTTTTTTAATTTTTAAAATGGAAATAATAATTTTCACACTTGTAGGAAATGAATAGTCAGCAAGAAGAAGCCAAATATATTCTGATCTGTCATCATTTAAGACTTACGTAGTGCTTTTCAGATTGAAGTAAAGCATCTATTACTAGCTGTGTTAGCTCAGAGGGAAAAAAAATGTTGCAAGGTTCATTATTTTTCTCCATTTCTAGCCACCATCCCTATTCAGGTATAGCAGCACAGATGGTGTTGTGGTAAAGACACATAACACTGTCAGGAGCTGTAACATATGGCACAAATCTGGCATTCCACGTTCCCACAAGTTTCAAGGTTAAGACAGAAACTTGTCATTTTTCTGACATTCAATTAACTTCTCTCCTTTGTCTTTACATTAAAATATAAAAGGATCTTTCATGAGATATTTTTTCCCATAACTAACTCATTCCCATGATTCTACTTATTTTTTATTTCATTAACATTGATCTAATGATGTTTTGAATTATGTTAATGTACTCTGTGTTATATTCCTTTACCCTGTGTATATTATTAGAAGTTATTCAATTAGAAATTGAGTTATATTTAGGGGCACCTGGGTGACTTAGTCGGTTAAGCGTCCGACTTTCGCTTAGGTCATGATCTCGCGGTTCGTGGGTTCGAGCCCCGCGTCGGGCTCTGTGCTGACTGCCAGCTCAGAGCCTGGAGCCTGTTTCAGTCTGTGACTCCCTCTCTCTCTGATCCTCCCCTGCTCATGCTGTCTCTCTCTCTCTCCTAGAAATAAATAAAAAATAGTAAAAAAAAAAAAAAAGAAATTGAGTTATATTTAAATGCATTAAAGAAGCTTCAAAAGGGGATCAATGTAGGAGGATTTTGCAAAGTCAAAATTATACCTTCCTTCTCATATACAGTTTTCATACATATGGTTTACTTCAAGTAAAATGTGAATATACTTATTTTCATCAGTAAATTACAGGTTTGTTGTGAGGCATATATATGAAAATGTTCTTTCTTGGGACTGTAAATTACAACATTTCATAGGATTATAATATTCTCAAAAATTACATGATGAAAAAAGTTCCACTAAGAATAAAAAAGCAATGGAGTACCTGGGTAGCTCAGTTGGTTAGGCAGCCAACTTCAGCTCAGGTCATGATCTCATGGTTCGTGAGTTCAAGCCCCACATTGGACTCTGTGCTGACAGTTCAAAACCTAGAGCCTGCTTCAGATTCTGTGTTTCTATCTCTCTCTGCCCCTCCCCTGGTTTGCTCTGTCTCTCCCTCTCAAAAATAAAAATAAAATAAAACAATTTTAAAAAAGAATGAAAAAGCTGTAAATATCAGGCAATGAAGAAAAATATGAGGTATGCCTATCATAAAGTTCACAGAGGAATAATTCTAAAATAATGGGCTCTCCTTCCAGGATTTTTCCTTTGAAATTCAGTAACTTATTCATGTTCACTCTCATAGTTTCCATCTAGATGGCCTTTCATCAAAAACAACGGAATAGTGTCCCATCTTTCAGTGTAAAGAACTAATTAGAGAAATTTAAAATATGTACCTGAGTATGATAGTATGTTACTCAACAGGCTTGCTGAAGGGTATTGATTAGTGTGCTTTCCCATAAAAGGCTGAATAATTTTTCTCTTTTGGATGAGCACCATTGGAGTAGAGGCATAGAATTAAATTGTTTGTCCTTAGATAGGTATCTTTAGATTTCCAAAACACTGAACCACAAAGGTTAATGTTTATAAGGAGTTGAGGGCTGTGTTATGTTTAGGATGACATAAAATATCTTTTTAAGTATCTCTGAACCAAGTTAGATTATTAGACAAACGTGATGTTCCTCAAATTCAATTTCTCAAATTCACTTTCTCAAAAGAGATTGACAAAGTCAGCTACATTTTTGTGGACAAAATGGAAACTTGGAATAAGAAGTTGTTGAGTATAGTGTGTATAATGACAAATCAGGTTCTGGAGAAATTTTGAATGATAGAGATGATGGGGACAAATCTAACACATTGAAATTGAAAAAAAAAAATTCTATTACATTTCAAATAAACATAAGCAAAAGTGCAAATGAAAACAATTAAATTCCTCTTATGGACGTAAACCGGAAGTCAACAGTG
Organism: Crocuta crocuta; assembly: GCF_008692635.1. Classification (NCBI taxonomy): domain Eukaryota; kingdom Metazoa; phylum Chordata; class Mammalia; order Carnivora; family Hyaenidae; genus Crocuta; species Crocuta crocuta. The sequence goes on along the minus strand of NW_027528977.1, from coordinate 20,331,283 downwards.
ACAAGACTGTAGCATGGTCACCAAGGAATTGATTGTAGTTCACATTAATCGAGCTGCTGTATTCAGAAAATGGCTTTAATAAGCATTGTGTAATTTGGGTTTTCTTACCTTTTGAGCTTTATTCTTCACCATGTAGCTTGCACTCCAGAATCCAGTCATAGTAAATTTTGCTTAGTTTCTCAAAGGCAACGTGCTTTCTTAGTTAAGTGGTGGAAAATCATTCTTGGGCTGATTCTTCAGGTTTTACCCTACAGATCCCATGATCAAGTTAGTTGTCCTTATGTGTTATCACTGCGCTCCATACTTAATAATTCTGTCACACTGCTTTGCAATTTTGCCTGCTTTACTTGATTTCCCTCATCAGACTTTAAGCTCTATCTATAGACCATATCTATTTTGTGATCATCATTTCATCCTCTATGCCTAACAGAGTGTATCTATTGAGTAGAAGTGTTCAAATAAGGAAAGAGATTGTTCAGTTTATTGCATCTGCTCAGACAATTGAAAAAGAAAGTGCTCAGGGTTTCCGGGTGGCTCAGTCAGTTAAGCCACTGAGTTTGATCTCACGGCTCATGGGTTCATGCCCCAGAATGGGCTCTGTGCTGACAGCTCAGAGCCTGGAGCCTACTTCAGATTCTGTGTCTCCCTCTCTCTCTACACATCTCCCTGCTCACACGCTGTCTCTCAAAGTGAATAAACTAAAAAAAAAAAAAAAAAAAAAGTGCTCTATTCTAGAACATCAAGTTTAAAGTATCTGGCTAAAAAATGTACCCAGAGGAAAAACTCCCAGTAGGGGGAGAGAAGACTATTCTATCTAAGACAGAATAGTAATTTTCATTAAGAGAAACACTAGGTAGGTCACAGTATTCTCTTTTCTCTTCTCTTCTCTTCTNCTCCCTCCCCCCTTCTTCCTCCTCCCTCCCTCCCTCCCTCCCTCCCTTCCTTCCCTCTTCACCATAGATAAACAATTATACGTGTTGCATGCAACACCAGAAGACATAACTAATCTTGACAGATGGAAGTGATAGAGTTGGAGTTCTACTTCAGCATAAGGGAATATTATCTGATGATTAGCCGTGGTAGAAAATGGAATGAGCTCTCTGGCACAAGTTGTTTGTCACTTGAATTGCCCCTTGTGTGGGAAGACTAGAAGATCATAAGTTCATGAATTATAAAAGAAGTAAGACCACATTATTTTGTAGGGGAAGAAAAATTTTCCTTCTACCCTTCTAGGTTCTTGGCTGAGACACTATATTCCTCCCTGTAATAACAGACAGATTAACCATAGAAAAACAAACCGAAATGTAATAACATGTATCCCTCCTGTATAGGTAGGAGATATGCAGAAAAACTGAGTAACTTGGGGAAATAGACTAAGCCATCACCTTAAATACCATCATCAGGTAAAGACAAAAGAAGTTGGTGGGAGGAGAGCCAGTTATAGAATATTACCAGGGAATAGGTTAGTAAATCTAGGCTTTAGCTGTTATAGAAACTTAAGCTCTTGATTTCTCCCTTGATAAGAGTTTCTAGAGATTTCTCTTCCTGGTATGGAAAGGGAGATATCCTTACAAATGGAGACTTTGCCTAGAAAAATAAATGACTCTCACAAAAGGGTGGCATCTACTCTTTTTCAGAGCTTCTCCTGTGTTTGCTGTTTCTTAAATTTGATCACCCTAAAATAAACTTTATGCCAAGGAGCCATATTTTGGGGTGGCAAATTTTGCTCCCTTGGAGTTTTAAAGTCATATTTAAGATTACATGGGGGTATATGTCTCAGATTATGTGGAATAAGTAGGCTAAAGAAGAAAATGAAGCAGAAGATATTGGAGTGATAACCATTTTTGGCTGCTGCTATTTTTAAGGCAACATTCACAAACAATTACTGTGGTCCAGACACTGTGCTGAAGCCTTACCACAACAATTTCACTGTTTCTAAATATGAGATCTTCTTTTTTTATTTTTTTTATTTTTTAATGTTTTATTTATTTAATTATTTTTTGAGGGAGAGAGAGAGACAGCGTGAGCAGGGGAGGGTCAGAGAGAGAGGGAGTTATAGAATCTGAAGACAGGCTCCAGGCCCTGAGCTAGCTGTCAGCACAGAGCCGGACCTGGGGCTTGGACCTGGGGCTTGAACCCACGAACCATGTGATCATGACCTGAATGGAAGTCCCATGCTTAACTGACTGAGCCACCCAGGCACCCCTAAATATTAGATCTTCTTAACTGCCAATCTTGGGAATATTTGATTTCCCAATATTATATGTCTGTCTACACTTATATATAATTTTGTTTCAACTGGACACTTTTAATTAAATTAAAATGTATTAATAAATACTTTCATGGTGTTATGTGAGAAACAATTCTGTCTTTTATAAATAAGAAATGATTTCACCTACATGGTAGGCAGTTTTATTCCTAATTTGCAAGTAAGAAAACTGAGGCACAGAAAAGTTAATAGTTTCCCCAACTTCACATGTCACTGGTAGCCAAGACTCCGACCCAGGCTGTGTGTGCAGTTGGGATCATCTGAATAAACACGCCTGGCCAAATGGCTGTGAGAAGCTCTACTACATCCATTTTAATTACTGCATACCATTGTTTTGTATGAACATCCTAATATAATTGTTTTAAAACTGTTATTTAAAAAAATTTGTGCTATTTTAGGGGTACTTTTTATAAGTAGCATATTATTTAATTTTGAAAACTTACCTAGCCTCATTCTGTCTTTTAATTAGTGAGTTTAATCTGTTTACATATTATTTTCTTAATAGGTACTTTTAGTGTATTTCTTTAACCTTTGTATTTTCTATTTACACTCCTAATTTCTTGGACCTTTTTATCCTTCTTTCTTTTCTGCCTTTTCTTGAGTTGAAATTATTCTTCTGTACACATATTATTTTCTTGCCTCTGCAGCTTTAGAAAATGTAGAGTATATATTTCAATGCTATCTTTAAATTTTTAAAGTTTATCCTTAATATATCAATATATTTTCATCTAACAAACTTCATGATCATGCAATATTTCTGTCTCTTCTTCATAAGGAATTCACTATGTGTTAACTATTAACTATTTCTTTTTGTATAGTTTATTTATTTATTTATTTTGAAAGAGAGAATAGGTGAAGAAGGGGCAGAGAGAAGGGGGAGAGAGAGAATCCCAAGCAAGCTCTGCACTTCAGCACAGAGCATGATTCAGGGCTTGAACTCATGAACCATGAGATCGGGACTTGAGCTGGAACCAAGAGTTAGACGCTTAACCATCTGAGCCACCCAGCACCCCAACTATTAACTATTTCTAGCAATTTATTGCTTTCTTTTTCCTTTAGCGAGCACGCACGAGCGCACACACACACACACACCTTATAAAGATCATTAGTTATTGAATACATACACATATTCTGAAGATTTCTGTGTTCACTGTTACCCCTTTACATAATGCCTTTCCTCTGGTCTCACTTTTCTTTTAGTTAAAATATGTACTTTAATTATTCTTTACTGAGAATTTATGTGGTGAACTCTTAATCTTTGTATGAACAGTTTAGCTAGAAATAATATTTTAGATTGCCAGTTATTTTCTCTTAAGATTATAAAGACATTTATTTAATCTATTAATGTCTATTTCATCTGTTAATATCCTATTAGTGATAGGATATTTTTCTTTAGTGCTGTTGTTGTTTTCCCAGTTAATGCCATTTTTTTTCTTGCTTTTAGATTTCCAGTTTACCAACGATGTGTGTAATTTCTTTATCATGTATAGGTGTGCATTTTTATTTATTTGTACTGTTTAGTCCAAAGTGCCTTTGGAATCAGAATATACATGCCATTCCTTGATTCTAAAAAATTATCACCATTTACTTTTTTCAAATATGACTTCCAGTTATTCCTTCTATTTTCTTTTTCTGAGATACTATTAGATATATTGTGGAGTCTCTGTGTGTACTCTGTATTTCTTAAAACTTTTTATATAGCACTTATCTATCTGTGTTTTAGGATGATGTTATCAGGAAATCCCTTAATGCCATTTTCAGTTCAGTAACTCTCTCCTCAACTGTGTCAGCTGTTTAGAGTTTGCTGAGGTGTTTGCTTCTTTGTTTTTGTTTTTTTTTTGTTTTTTTTTGTTTTTTTTTTAGTGCTGAGTGCTTCTTTATTAAGATTCCTTATGGGTTCCTTTCCAATCCACTTGCGTTTTTTAAAAGAATAATCTCTGTTTAATTTGTGGTTTAAAACTTGATGTAATTGTTACTTGTCTCTTTGAGGATAATCATTGTTATGAGTGTGTTTTATAGTTTTAGTCATATAAACATTTCGTCTTGGTTAACTTCAGGTTCTGATTGGTGATTCTGAGAACTCTTTTTCTTAGTATTGTTTCTTCATCTGTTTTGGAACTTTGGTTTTGAGTAGAAGTATGTTTTTTCTTTTTTCTTTTTCTTTCTATGGAGTGTGTTTTCCCTTTCATATTAATCAGCGTGGTGGTTGCCTCCATCTTGCCCTTGAACGCCTATTCAGGTCCCAGGCCTTAGCATAACAGTTTGGTGCCCTGGCTCAGAAGGATGAACATGAATGGCTACCAAACAAGTAGGGAACTTGATTTATTTCTTATTTATGAAGACGAATCCTCCTGCTCTCATAATTTCACAACTTCATATAAGTGGCAGACCTAAGGAATAGATTTCTTCTTTCTTTCTTTCTTTCTTTCTTTCTTTCTTTCTTTCTTTCTTTCTTTCTTTCTTTCTTTCTTTTTCTTTCTTTTTCTTTCTTTCTTTCTTTCTTTCTTTCTTTCTTTCTTTCAAAATATTATTTAATAAGCAGTAGGAGCCCTGGCATCCAATCTCAGCTTTAAATATTAGGTCTGGCTCTATAAATCGATTTTATGGGACCACTTTTAGTTCTCCATGACCCCAGAAAAATTGACCTTTTGTCACTGCCTGATTTTGAACTTTAATACCAGAGGACTAGGGGTTTTAGTCTTACTCATTACCTTATATTTATGGCCCATGAAAATGTCTGTCCAGTTTGTGAGGCCTACTGTATCTTTACAGTTTATTTCCTTTTCTATTTTATATATAATTATTATGTGATTGGGGTAGGGACTGTAGTGTGGTGTGATTTTACTGGCTTACTGACAATAATTCTTCTAATTTATCAGTTGATCATCTATGCTTGCCTCTTTTTATGATCATGGTGGCACACTACTGTCCTTATTTCAAGATATTGATAATAAGAATAGAACTGGGCTTAAAACATAGAAACACAGTATTGTTCTTGGGAAGTCAAATACACATATACTATTCAGAGGATTGTATAGAAAAAAGTAGGGAAGAAATAGTCCTTTATGGCAGGGACATGACTGAACTGAGCTTAAAAGGATTATGGTTTGATAATCGTCTGTAGGGTGATCTAAGTGGTGAGTGAATTTTAGCAGAACAACATTATCCATAACAAGAAATTCAGTATTCAGTATTGCTGTTTTCTTTCTGTTTAGTTTATGAATGTTTTGGCTATACATATAAACTTTAACCTCACCCTGGAATTTAATCAATTAATCAATATAATAAGAACAATGTATAATAAATACTAGATATATTTCCTTTTAAAGAGAATAACCTCAACTTTAAATAACATAAAATGTATGATCTAATCACCATAATAACCATGTGATGTAAACTCCACATTACTTTTCTTCCCCATATTCAGGTGAGAAAATTGAGGGAAAATGTTAAGTGATTATCACAAGGTCAAATAACTAGTAAGCCAGGATATAAATTTGTTTGCAGAACCCATGTGCTTAATGACTGAGAATGTGCACAGACGCATGGGGAGGTAGGGAAAAGAAGCATCCATTTGTCGGGGAATGACTTAATTTCATCAAAGCTTTAACATTAACCCAGCTCATACTTTTCTCTGAAGTTCTAGTATACATTGGATTTAAGGATAAACTGAACCTGGGCTTCCCACTGAACAGGATCAAAACCTGAGAGAGAGGAAAATGTGAATCCTGTAAAACAGAAATTACAAGATACAGAAAATCATTATATAATCAGTCACTCAAAATACATACCATGGTCAGCCTTAAAATTGCCATATTACATACTTCCTTACTTATCTTCTGGAACCAAGTGTTTTTGGGTAAAAAGAAGTTTTCAATATTGTCAAGAAAAATGTTATCAGTGGGAAAATATTAGAAGTGTGACTCTGCCTGTGTGGATTTGAAAATGGTTAAACAAAGGACAAGATGATATTCAGGTTTACAAAATTAGGTAGTTAAACAACTACTGTAGAAAACTTTAGGATGATGGCAATATTGTTTCAGTAGAAAATTAAAATCCCATTGAATTTGAATGTGCTATGATATTATTACCAACTCCCTTTTATCCATTAGATTTTGACTGCTGTAACCAATTTAAAATGTAACTTTTCTTTTTGAAGCTAAAAATGATTTCTATCTTATTTCAAATAAATTATTTGTCATACTTACAAGATCATTTCGCTGGGTTAAAAAAAATGCTCCTTGTTGCCATCCCTATTCTTTATTAAGTGAAAGAAATGATGTACTTTTTAAAAGTTCTGATAAGAACTCTTCAGTAGTAACTAATATTTCATGTTATAAGACAAATTAAATGCATAGTATTTTAATATGTAAAGCACTGTATCATATCTTGTGAAAAAAGTAGAGAAACAATTGGTAGAGATATATTGCTTCTTTTATATAACTGTATTTCAAGTCTTTGGTGATAAGCTTAATTTAAGCTTTGTAAATCATGTCTTCTTTAGTATTGTTTAGAAAAGTCCTAAGTCCAGAATTTTGGTCAGATCACCTGTACCTCAGATTTTAAATAATTTTTTCCATATAAAGGTAAATTGTTAACTATTGAAAATCAGGTAAAAATAACAAATATAGAATTAAGCATTAAAATTACAGTGAAGGCACTTGCCAAAAATTTTTTCCTAATCAATAATATCTTACGTTCCACTGGTTACTTAAACATCATATATAAAATATTAAATAATATTGGAAAGTAAATAGCACATCCTCAGAACTCAAAAGTTTTCAATAATGGAGGAAGCAAGTTATTGTATGAAATATATTCAGAGCCATTATCAATAAGTCTAAGTCAAAAATAGTCCCCCCATCGCCCATGTAGCTTCTGAACTCAGAAGTTCAGTAAATTTCTAATGTACTGAATATCATACTGCTTAAACATTTAAACTATATCTGCCAGGAAGCTTCAGGATTCAGAATGAGACAAAGTCTTTGTACAGTTTACCCTTCAACAATGTGGGGGTTAGGGACAGTGGACATCCTCCATCCTGCACACACATTGGAAAATCCACACATAACTTTTCACTCTCCCAGTACTTAACTACTAATAGCCTATATTGACCAGAAGTCTTTGTGATAACATAAACAGTTAATACATATTTTGTATGTTATGTGTATTGTATACTATATTCTTACAATGAAGTAAACTAGAGTAAATAAAATGTTGTAAGAAAATCATAACAAAGAGACAAAACACTTACAATACTGTACTGTATTTACTGAAAAATATTTGTACCAGTAGACCTGCACAGTTCAAATCTATATTGTTCAAGGGCCAAGTGTATTCTCTTACTCTTTTTTTTTTATTTTTTCATGGGGGTGGGGAGAGGAAATATGGGCACCAAAGGTAAGAAATATTCATGATATTAAAAAAAATGACGGGCAAGGTAAGAAATCAATTGCTTCAAGGTAGGTATTATACTAACTGTATGTTCAGTTCAGTCATGACATATATTATTTGCTTTTAAATTACTTTATGATGTTGACTGATATTAAGAAAACTCTAACAAAATGTAAGAAAGTTGTAAAGGATCCAGTATATTTGGCATACTAAATTTAATATGACAGAAAATGTCTCTTTAAAACATTGAAAAAAGAACATTTTCTTTGACATATAGTACTTAACATTTTTATGGATAATTAATATGTGCCAACTTTTTAATGAATGCTCTAAATGCAATGGACTCCATTTATTTCATATGTAGTAAGTAACATATTCATTTTTATATGAATTAACAACAGCAAATGAACCACAATAACTTTTCTGATAGTTTTGTTTATTAGGTTTTCTGGTAATACCAATCAAAGTAAGTTTTGAGAGGGCATTCATATCAGCCACAATGCAAACTCCAAAATAGAACTTTTTCATGTCCTTTATAAAGTCAGTCTATTTAAGGGTTAGTGATCCAGCATAGCAAACCCTAAATATTTAATAGGATAACATAATCTCCAATGAGTCATGACCTCCACCAAATTTTAATTCTCTTATTCAATATGTTTGGGGGGCTCTTTCACTTAAGATTTTACACACACACACACACACACACACACACACACACACACACCAACACTCTCAATTTTAGGAGAATAAGAAGAGAACTTCTGTTGCTTTTACTAAATATTTACTAAATATGCAACATTAGTAACATAAAAACTAGAAATCATATGATATATGATATAAATGTGTTATATTTATATATGTAATTGAAATACATCCTTCAATTCAATATAATTGAAAACAATTTTTTGGGTATTTAATAGGTGGCAACATTTTTCTAAATGCATTAATGCATTAACTCAGTTTATTTCATATAATGTAGATAGCATGTAATTTCGTTTTTAACAAAGAAGGAAGAGAATCTTAAACTTGGTGAAGTCAAAGGCTAGGCCTCTAATGTATATTGGCACACATGAACATAAAAATATAACAATTGAGTACATCATGAGCACACCTGTTTTTTTTCTTTTAAATAATTCATCCCTTCTCCACAAAGCTTGGGAGGAGTGAGTCATCTGGTCCAAGGAGAGGAGAATGGGTCTTCGCCTCTGAGATTCCAGTCACTGTCTCTTCATCCTGCCTCTGGGGGCTGCAGAGCGACACGAGCCTTGGCTGGAAGGCTTCCAAATCCAAATTGCACTTTAATTGACTAATCTTCCATTCTCGAGACCTTACGGGATAGTGGGTCTGGGAGCCCATTGTGTTCTTACCTGCCAAAGAACTACCCAGAAGCACATCAAATCGCCAACACCCCACCTGCTCAGTGCAGGGGATGGGGCCAGAAACTTTTGTATCCCACAACACGCACCTTAATAGCATCTGCAGTACCATTTGGATCTGTTTTATTTCTAACCTCAGGATTTAAATAAAGCAAACACTATGACACTATGACCTTCCCACAGGTCCTTCTCAGGCTCCTTTTATTTAAGTGTGGTATTAAGGCCCCTGGTTGACTCACTTGGTTAAACATTTGACTTTGGCTCAGGTCATGATCTCCTGGTTCGTGGGTTCAAGCCCGTGTTGGGCTCTTGTGCAGACAGCTCAGAGCCTAGAGCCTGCTTAGAATTCTGTGTCCTCCCCATCTCTGACCCTCCCCAACTCGTGCTGTCTCTCAAAAATGAATAAACATTTAAAAAATATTTGAATGTGGTCTTCAGAGATCTGTCATTCACCCTTTCTCATTTGGTTCTATATAAACTTCTTCAGGAGGCTATGTAGTCTGAGTTACCATGTATCTAAGACTAATGACTATATATCTTCAAGCTCTAGTTGTTTGTGAAAATTATGTTAATGAGCTTTTATTCTTTTTTCTTGGTTTATTGAGATATAATTGACTTATAACTGTGTAGTTTTAAGATGTACAACATGATGAGTTGATACACATATATACTGCAAAATGATCATCACAGTAGGATTAGTTAAGATCTCTATTACCTCACATAATTTCCAATTTTTTCTTATGATGAGAACATTTATTCTCTGAGCACCCATCAAGTATATAACGCAGCACTGTTAACCAGAATCACATGCTGTACATTATTTCCCCAGAACTTACTCATTTTACAACTGGAGGTTTGTACAATTTGACTGACATCTCCCCTTTTCTAACACCTCTCAGCCTCTGGCAACCACCAGTCTACATTCTATTTCTATGAGTTCTGATCCTTTAGATTTCACAGGTAAGTGATATCATATAGTATTTTTCTTTGTCTGATTTATTTCACTTAGTGTAATACCCTCCAGGTCTATCCATGTTGTTGCAAATGGCAAGATTTCCTTCTTTCTCATGGCCAAATAATGTTAATATCACATGTGACGTTAATACTTCTAATATTATGTATATATATATATGTATATATATATTCACATATTCTTCATCAGTTTACTCACAGATATTCACCTAAGTTGTTTCCATATCTTGGCTATTGAGGATAAATTTGTAATAAACATGGGAGTACAGATATCTCTTTGAGATCCTGATTTCAATTATTTTTTTCAAAAAATTTTTAATGTTTGTTTATTTTTGAGAGAGAAAGAGCACAAGCTGAGAAGGGGCAGAGAGAGTGGGAGACATAGAATCTGAAGCACGCTCTAGGCTCTGAGCTGTTAGTACATAGCCCAACACAGGACCTAAATCCATGAACCGTGAGATCATGACCTGAGCAGAAGTCAGATGCTTAATTGACTGAGCCACCCAGATGTCACTCAATTATTATTTCTTTAAAATTTATTTATTTTCAGAGACACAGAGAGAGAAAAAATAAAAAGGTGGGGGGAGGGCAGAGAGAGTGAGGGAGGGAAGCTCAAGCAGGTTCTACAATGTCAGGGCAGAGCTTGACATATAGGGCTCCATCTCACCGGCTACAAGATCATGACCTGAGCTGAAGTCAAGAGCTGGATGCTTAACCAACTGAACCTCACAGGCACCTCCTGACTTCAATTATTTTGTATATATATTCAGCAGTGGGATTGCTAGGTTATATGGTAGTTCTATTTTTAATATTTTGAATAACCTCCATATATTTACATAGTGGCTCTACCAATTACATTCCCACCAGCAGTGTACATGGGTTTCCTTTTCTTCATATCCTCACCAACATTTATCTTTTCTCTTTTTGATAATAGCTATCTTAACAGAGTGAGCTGATATCTCATTATGCTTTTTCTTTGTATTTCCCTGATGATTAATGTGAGCATCTTTTGATGTACCAGTTGCCCATTTGTATGTCTTCTCTGGAAAAAATGTTTACTTCAGTTCTCCTGCCTATTTTTATTTTTATTTATGTATTTTTAAATGTTTGTTTATTTTGATTTTTCTAAAAAAAAGTTTAATGTTTATTTATTTGAGAGAGAGAGAGTGAGCAGTGGAGGGGCAGAGAGAAGAGGAAGGAAGACACAGAATCTGAAGCAGGCTCCAGGCTCTGAGCTGTCAGCACAGGGCCCAATGCAGAGCTTGAACCCACAAACCACGAGATCATGACCTAAGCCGAAGTTGGATGCTTAACAAACTGATCCACCCAGGCACCTGTAAAAGTTTCTTTATTTTGAAAGAGAAAGAGCACATGGAGCAGAGAAAAGGCCGAGAGGGAGAGAATCCCAAGGAGGGTCCACGCTCAACATGAAGCCCTACTTGGGGCTTGAACTCACGGATTGTGAGATCGTGACCTGAGCTGAAATCAAAAGTTGATCACTTGGAGTGCCTGGGTGACTCATTTGGTTAGGCATCCAACTCTTGATTTTGGCTCAGGTCATCATCTCACAGTTTGTGAAATCAAGCCCAGTGTCCAGCTCTTCACTGCCTGCTTGGGATTCTCTCTATCCCTCTTTGTCTTTCTGCCCCTCCCCAGAGCACTCTCTCTCTCAAAAGAAATAAACAGACAAACAAAAAGGATGCTTAATTGACTGAGCCACCCAGGTACCCCACCCTGCCCGTTATTTTTAATGTTTTTTGTTTTGTTTTGTTTTTTGTTTTGTTTTTTTCTGAGAGAGAGAAAGAGAGAGAGACAGTGTGATCAAAAAGGTGGTCAGAAAGAGAGGGAGATACAAAATCTGAAGACAGGCTCCAGGCTCTGTGCTAGCTTTCAGCACAAAGCCCAGACTCAGGCTCAAACCCACGAACCTTGAGATCATGACCCGAGCCAAAGTCAGACACTTAACCGACTGAGCCTCCCCACATGCCCATTTTTAAATCCTAGACTGCTTTTTTTTTTTTTTTTTGCCATTGAATTGTCTGAGTTCTTCATATATTTTGAATTGTAACTTCGTATCAGATGCATGATTTGCGAATATTTTTTCCCATTCTGTCATAGGTTTCCTTTTCATGTTTTTGACTGTTACTTTGGCTGTACATAAGCTTTTTAGTTTGATGTAGTGTCAGTTATTTGCTTTTGTTGTTGCAGTTTCTGATGCTTTTGGTGTCTTATCCAATTAATTGCTGCCAAGACCAATGTCAAGAAGATTTTTCTCTTACGTTTTCTTCTTGGAATTGTACATTATAAGGTATTATATTTAAGTTCTCATTCCAGTTTGAGTTTATTTTTGTCATTGATATAAGATTGTAGCCGTATTTCATTCCTTTGGATTTTAATATCCAGTGTTTCCATATCATTTACGAAGAGACTATCCTTTACTCATTGTATATTTTTTGGCTCCCTTGACAAATAGTCATTGACCATATATACAAGGGTTAATATCTGGGCTCTTGATTCTGTTACCTTGGTCTATTTTTATGGCGCTATACCATACTATACCATACCATACCATACCATACCATACCATACCACACATACTGTTTTAATTACTACAGCTTTATCATATAATTTTAAATTGGGAAATGTGATGACTCCAGCTTTTTTTTTATTTCAGAATTGCTCTGACCATTCATTTTTTGGTTTCATACAAATTTTAGTGTTTTTTTAATTGTGAAAAATGAAATTGGAATTTTGATAGGGATTGCATTGATGCTGTAGATGGCTTTGGGTAGTCTGGACATTTTCACAATATTACTTTTTCTGATCCATGAACATGAGATATCTTTCCACTTTTCGTATTGTCTTCTAATTTCTTTCATCAAAGTCTTGTGGTTATACATAAATCTTTCACCCCTTTAGTTAAATTTATCCCTAAGTATTTTATTGTTTTGTTTTGTTTTGTTTATGCTATTGCAAGGGGGTTTGTTTCCTTTCTTTCTTTTTTGGTTACTTTGTTGTTAGTGTAAAGAAACACAACTGACTTCTCTATGTTGATTCTGTATCCTGCCACTTTACTTAATTTGTTAATTCTAACAGGTTTTTTTTTGTGTGTGGAGTCTTTCAGATTTTCTCTATATATGATAATATCATCTGCAAACAGAGACAGTTTTAATTCTTTCTTTCCTATTTGGTTGCCTTCTTTTACTTTTTCTTACCTGATTGCCCTGGTTGGGTCTTTCAGTTGTTGAATGGGAGTGGTGCAAGTAGATACCCTTGTCTCTTGCACCTAATCTTGGAGGAAAGGTTGTCAGCCTATCACTGTTGAGTATGATGTCACTGTGAATTTTTAATTAGCCTTTATTATGTTAAGGTACACTTCTTCTCTATTTACTTTGTTGAAGATTTTTATCATGATAGGATGTGGTATTTTGTCAAATGTTTTTTATTGCATGTAATGAGATGATCATATGATTTTTATTTTTCACTCTGTTAATATGATGTATCATATTTATTTATTTATATATATTGAACCATCCTTGCATTTCTGAAATAAATCCCACTTGATCATGGTATATGATCTTTTTTTGGTAGTGTTCTTTCATTTTCAACTTTTGGAAAGACTTTGAGGATTAGTATTAATTCTTTGAATATTTATTGGTAAAATTCACCAGGTAAACCATTTTGTCATTGGTTTTTCTTTGGGGAGGATTTTTTGAGACTTTTTTCTTAATGTTTTATTTATTATTTCTGAGAGAGAGATAGAGAGAGAGTGGGGGGGGGGGCAACGTGAGCAGGGCAGGGTAAGAGAGAGAGGAAGACAAAGAATCTGAAACAGGCTCCAGGCTCTGAGCTAGCCATCAGCACAGAGCCCGACATGGGGCTTGAACCCTTGAGCTGTGAGATTATGAGCTGAGCCGAAGTTGGATGCTTAACCGACTGAGCCACCCAGGCAACCCTGTTTGGGGAGGATTTTTACAACTGATTCAATCTCCTTACTTGTTACTGCTCTCTTCAGATTGTGTATTTCTTCATGATTCAGTCTTTATAGGTTTTTTCCTAAGAATGTGTCCATTTCTTCTATATTATTTAATTTGTTGGCAAATAATTGTCTTCAGTTGTCTCATGCTCTTTATATTTCTGTGATATTCATAATGTGTCCTTTTCTATTTATGATTTTGTTTTAGTCTTCTCTCTTTTTTCCTTAGTCTAGATTAAGTTTTGCCAATTTTGTCTTTCAAAAACTGGCTTTTAGTTTCATTCATCTTTTCTGTTTTCTGATTTTTTTCTTTTTCTTTTTTTTTTTGGCTTTAATTCTGATCTTTTGTATTTCCTTCCTTTTGCTAATTTTGGGCTTATTTTTTGTTTTGTTTTGTTTTGTTTTTACTACTGATTTCTTGAGGTGTAAAGGTAGGTTGTTGAGCTCTTTTCTTTCTTTTCTTAATGTAGGTATTTATCACGATAAACTTCTCTCTTAGAACTGCTTTTGCTGTATATCCCATAAATCTTGTTGTTTTGTACTTCCATTTTTATTCATCTTAATATATTTTTAAATTTCTCAATTGATGTCTTCTTTGACCTACTGCTTGTATAGGAGTGTATTTTTTTTTTAAATTTCCACATATCTGCATTTTCCCATTTCCCTCCTGTTATTTGTTACTAATTTCACACCTTTGTTGTTTGGAAAGATACTTACATGATTTCAGTTCTTTTAAATTTGCTAATTTAAAATGGGTTTTGTGACCTATTGTATGATATATCCTGGAGAGTGTTCCCTGTGCTCTTGAAAGAATATGTATTCTGTTGCTCTTGGATGGAATGTTCTGCCAGTGTTTGTTAGGTCCATTTGGCCAAAAATATAGTTCAAGTCCAACTTTTCCTTATTGATTTTGCTGTATGGAATATTTGTCCATTGTTGAAAGTGGAGTTCTGAAAACCCCTACTGTTACTGTTTTGTTGTCTATTTTTTCCCTTTAAGTCTTTTAGTATTTGTTTACTATATTTAGGTGCTCTGATGTTGGGTACATACACATTTCTTATTGTTATATCTTTTTGATGTGTTGATACCATTATCATTATAAAATGACTTTCTTAGCTTCTTATTACAGTTTTTGGCTTAAAATCTGTTATGCCAAAAAAAGTACAGCTACCCCAGCTTGCTTCTGTTTTCCACTTATATGGAATATTTTTGTCTAATCATTTACTCTGAATCTGTGTGTGTTCTCAAAGCTGAAGCCTTCTGGCATTACATAGCTGGGTTTGATATTCTTTTATCCTTCACTTTGTTCCTTTTAATTGGAGAATTTAGGCCACTTACATTAGCAGTAATTATTCATGGGTAAGGACTTCTGGGTGCCATCTTATCCATAGTTTCCTGGCTTTTTTGTTGTTTCTTTGTTCCTTTCTCCCTCTTTGCTGTCTTCATTGTGAATAGATGGTTCTATACAGTGCTATGCTTTGATTTGATTCCGTTTTGCTTTAGTGTGTCTATTGTTGGTTTTTGCTTTGTGATTACCATTAGGCTTACATAAATCATCTTACAGATTTAACAGTCTTATTTCATGCTAATAACATCTTTTACTTCAATCACTTATAAAAGTTATATATTTTTATACCCCACCCCCATGTTCTGTATACCTGTTACCCAACACACGGGTCCCTTTGTTATGGAACTAGGCTGGGTTGCTGGTTGAGAAACCAAGCAGCATTCAGAGATTTTGGTGGATTGGAGTTTTATTTTATACCTGTGGGCTCAGAGGAGATCTCTCTCCAGAGCTCTGAGATCCAAGCACAAGCATGGGGGACAATTTATCTTCTATACTTCTGCATTCAGCATTAGTAGTAATTTGGTGATTTCCTGGTAAGCAGGGCAGGATGAAGAACCTGGAAGAGGAGTCTCTAAACTAGGGACTAGAGCTTATGTTAGTCCCCTTGGCTATCTTATGGTGCATAACTTTACTTATTTTCCCAACACCTTGGTATATGGTGCTGGCTCCCACAGCTCCCACAAAAGTCCTTTTGTCTATTGATGCCAAGTTGTTGTTGTTGAAATATTACAAGGGACATCTTATTCCACCATATCTTCAACTCTATTTAGTTCTAGAATTGTACATGTAGATATTTTTTGAATATCTGATGATCATATCACATGAATCTTCAATTAAGTGTTTATATTGAACTTATTTTCTTAAGCATGATCTCTCCCCATATTTCTGTTCCTAGTAAACGGTATTGATATTCTAATTAGTGAGTTGATTAGCAACTTTTGAAGTTACCTGAAATTATTCCTTACATTTCTTTACTCACTAAACTCTGTTGATTTTGCTTTTAAACTATATATTTTTAAATCACTCATCTTAAAAGAGATCACATTTTCTTAGTCAAACATTGCAAAACCTTCCTAATATACCAACTCCCTACCCAATTCATCTTTTTATTGCCAGTAAGATTATTTTATGAAAGCTAAAACAACAAAGAGCTCTTTTTATTTGTCAAAAATATTTTGATGGCTATGTTACTTATAGAAGTAACTGTCATGCTGGGTGAGGGCATTTCCAAAAGGCATGGAGAATATCAACATAGAATAGATTCAGACTTCAAATACCATATATACCCTTTCCTAAACTGATCTAGACATTTGTGGCTTACACATCAGAACTTATCACCTTTTCCCACTTTAAAAAGAACACCAGACCTTGTACCTCCTATTGAAAATTGCATTAACAAGTAGGAATCTTGTGCTGAACAAAAGTACCACTCAAAATGTTGGCATTAGTTTTAGAAAGTGAGTGAATAATGACTATATGACAAATACCTTTTGAGTCAGGTGGCATCAGGGTTTTTTTGTTTTGTTTTCAGTAAAATCACTTGGTAGACCACTAAAAATAATTTTTGAGATACATTATTATGTGATTTTGACATAAGACTCAAATGATTTGTAGGAATTAGGTTCCAGGACAAAACATAGTTCTTCCTATGCCCATCTATATATTAGTTCCCAATTTTTCAAAACTTTTATCTATAAAGTAAAAATAAGCAAAGACTCTATGCCTATTCTAAGAAGAAGCATGTATATTCATGGATATATGAATCAATTATAAACATGTCTTATTACAGTTATTAAAGAATACAGATCAAATATCATGTTGTTATTTTAAATAATTCCTGATTGAAATATGTAATATTTTATATTGGATGGTAGTAATAATCATGTTGAAAATTCAACCTTAATGGGAAGAATATCTAGAGTCTTATGGACATAGGAATTTTAAATAATTTTTGTTATTTTTAACAAAATTATGATCAAATAGACTATAAAATTTTTCAAGATATGAAAATAACAAGAAAATAACTCCTTAGGGAAAATGGAATAGAAATATGAATTCAAGAGGAAAATTGATTGATGTTAAGTTTTCAACTATTAAAGATGAATGTGTTCATTTATTTTCAAAATAGATCGTGGTTTTTATATTAACTATAGAAATTAGATTTTATTCAGTATATGTAAGATTTATTTTAAATTATTATTTATAAACCCTTAGACATTACATCTTTTGCTATTAATCTTACAATGAAAAATTTAAGATGTTAGCCTAATTTTAGGGGTTTGCCAAGCAAAAAGGAAAAGCACAAAGATCTTGAAATACAGAATCAAGTAAGAATTCCTTATGTAGCTACACACAGTCATCATTTTACTGTTCTAATCTCATATCTCAACATTTTACCTCTTATATTCCAGAGTGCCTAACAAGTCATTGTGGCTTTAGTGGTCTCCTGGATTTTGTTTCTTTTGTTTAGAACTGTCTTTCATCTTCTTTTTACTAGACAGAAACTATATGTAACTTTGTTGTCAATCAAATGACAATCACTGTTACATTGTGGATTCACATTAATAAAAATAGTTTTCACTGACTAAATTTATGAAGATGTGCCAGGCAGTGGGCTAAGCATTTTACAAGCCCTGCATTTTTTTTTTTTTTAACTCCTCACAACAATTCTAGTGGTGATGTAGCCAAGACTCAGAAAGGTAAACTGAAAACTTACCTGAAGTTAAGTAAGAAATGAGTGCTGTTGATTAAATGAATGACCAAATAAATATTTGTCTGCTTTTGCTTTTATCCTATTTTATCTGCTTCTATGACAATGGATTTCTTTGGATGTGTAATTTTTGTGAAGTAGTTAAGCACTGTGAACTGTTTGTTTGTTTGCTTTTAAATAGGAAAAGTCATGACATTTTATTGTATATAGCTGTTAAATAACCCTTTCCTCTGACAAATGATAAGCTTTTTTGAGTCAAGGATTATGGATATCATATTCACATGACCAGAAATGCACACATTACCCAGTATATACTGTGTTTTCAGTAGTACAGAGAGACTCCATGAATGGCCCACCCCATGTTAGAAGGAGTTTTTAATCCACCCTTATGATCTTGATTTTGATCTTTAGGAAGCCTATTTTTGAATATACTGTTTCACTTTTTCTTGTCATTCCTTTTTTTAAATGTTTATTTATTTTTGAGAGAAAGAGAGAGAGAGCACAAACAGAGTGAAGGACAGAGAGAAAGAGAGATAGAGGATCCATAGTGGGCTCTGCACCGACAATAGACAGCCTGATGCAGGGCTCAAACTCCTGAACCATGAGATGGTGACCTGAGCTGAAGTCAGACACTTAACTGACTGAGCCACCCACACACCTTATTCTCATCATTCTTTTATCCTTTTCTTGATTTTGTTGTATCTGAATACTCTTGTACTGTTCTTTAATATTACTCTTTACATTGACTATTTTTACTTCTACTGAATTTATTTATTTAAATGTCATTACTAGCTTAATGCCTGTATTGGTGATTATAAATAGGGTAAAAGCAATATAAAACAGTATTATCAAAATCCAGCTAAACCTTGTCATGAGCTATGCATGAGGTGCCTTCTTTGTCTGTTAAAGATGAATACCAACAATTAGAGAGGTGTTAAAGACAGATTGGCACAAAATGATTACTTCTGTATTGATTTAATCAGGATTGAAAGGTCATTGAAAAGGGACTCACTTCTCTATTTTATTCAATTTAACTTAATGGCATAACTGTGTGACCTTTACAATTACCTTGAGTACTATACTAGATGGAGCTTGTAAAATGTATAATCCGGTGCCTAGCACATCTCATGTATTCAGTAAATATCATGTATTGTTATGAATCTCCCTTACTTTGAAACATAGTTGCAGATAACACTGTCTTGTTCCTATGGAATAGGATCAGATGTGAGTTCTTTACCTAGATTTGTAGTTCGTTGAGACCGACAATCCTTTTTAAGCAGTTTATACCTACTGCTATGCATGTTAATATTTATAAAGTTTCTGGCAAAGAAAGACACTGAAAATTTCTGGAGAGAATAAAACAAAATTGAAAAAAAAAAAAGGGTAGGAAAGGGGACCATATTGAGTTTGATTCACTAAGGAAGCCAAAGCCATTGGATCAATGCATACCTTCAACAGAGTCAGAGTTAAGCTTGCCTCGAGATGTCACACTATTAAGCAAAGAGCAATGGTGTGTAACAATTCCTGGAAACTGAAGAGGAGAAAGGCAATTGTACTTCTGGCAGCTTGCTCACAATTATTCAAGAAATGGATATTCTTGACACTGAGAGGAGAGAATAGTAAATCTAAGTTTATTGATGAACTTAATAGAAGATGCTGAGAAACTGTGTTTAATTCCAATCATATTTAATATTTACTGAGAATGTGATTATTAAAAATGTATAGTGAATCTCTTGCAAACACAGACAAAAAATAAAGGGTCATAGATTTTATAGTGACAAAATTGTTATACTTTCCACATTTCATTAAATTTCCTGCTTTAAAAAACAAAAAGCATTAGAATTCCTCTCAAATACACTAATCCATGTGGCTTCCATGCCCAGATTAATTATATTAATTAATTAATGAGATTAATTAGGAAGAAAACTAAGTACAGATATTTGTGAATTCATAACAAATATCCTAGTACATAATTAAAAAGATAAGTATGTAACTTGGGTCTGGTGAATTGCCAACATCCATAGATGAGATAGTGCCAGAATACTCTAGAGTGTCCAGTTAAAGTTGACATTTGCAAAAGAAACTGAGTAATGAAGTTCCCTGTAATTAACAATGAAGGAGTTTAAATTGATTGAAAATCTCTGGGTCGACAAAGCACACCCTATTTATCAACTCGTCTTTCATTAACACATAAACAGCGTCTGTGTCAGTGCTCTCTCCTCTGAAGCCTAAAATTGTTGTAAGTTTGTTTTCTGAGAAATCAGCAGTCCATGGCATTTAACATAAGTGGCCAAGTCTGTCCAGCCTCAAGAAAGCTAATGTGAATGCGGGTATCCAGAGCCTGTACTCACTGAGAGTGGGTGAAATCTTCTGGTGACTAATGCCTGTTTCGGAAGCCTTGGGAAAATTACTAACAGTTTTGGTAAGAAAGACCACAAGTTTTTGGAACATTTTATTCCTTCTTTTCTGAAATGCCATACTTGTGACACATTGTTACTTGGTTCCTGAGCTGGTAATTAGGCTTATGTCTTATTTTTTTTATTATGGTAAAATATATATAACATATTTTATATGTACAATTTTAAGTGTCCAATTCAGTGGCATTAAGTACACATTATGCCATCAATCACCAGAACTCTTCATTTACCCACACTAACTCTGTTCCCATTAAACAACTCCCTATTAATTCCCTTCCACCAACCCCAGCACCTGGAAACCACCATTCTACTTTCAGTCTCTGTGAATTTGACTACTGTAGGCACCTCATAGATCTGGAATTATGTATGTCCTTTTGTGACCGGCTTACGTCACTTACCATAACATCTTCAAGGTAAATCTATGTTGTAGCATGTTTCAGAATCTCCTTCCTTTACAAGCCTCCAATATTTCATTGTATAGATATATCACATTGTGTTTATCTATTTATCTGCCCGTAGATACTTAGTAGCTTCCACCCTTTGAAAGATGACTAATGCTGCTGAATGAGTAATGCTTCCATGAACATACATGCACAAATATTTGTGTGAGTCCCTGCTTTCAGTTTTTTGTGTGTGCCTCTACCGAGACGTAGAACTGTTGGAACATAGGGTAATTTTATGTTTAATTTTTTGAGGAACTGCCATACAATCATGGCTTATTTTTATCTAAAGGAATCCATACTGATATTTTGGGTATGTTTCTGTACTCCTCTCTCTCTCTCTTCACACCAACAGCACCACATGCGCGCACGCGCACACGCACATGCACCACACTCTCGCTCTTTTATTCAGATTGGTTTTAGCAGGAGAGAGTCATTATGAAGCCCATTAATCTTCATTTTTCACAGCAAGATTCATTTTATAGGACTGGAAGATGCAGAAATGGAACCACACAGCACTTCGTCAGCAGCTAGGATTTCTAAATGTGATGCCGAGTGAAAATTAAACACACGAGACCAGACAGCAGCTCTAATAACTCAGTAATTTCTAAATAAATAGACTGAGATTGATGGAAATGAAAACAGTTTTCTCTAACAAGGGAAAGTGTGCAGGGTAGTAATATTTGCCTCAAATATGCTTTGCATAAGGGATTAAAATTCCTGAAAGCCTCTCATTTTCCCATCAGAGAATTTGTTTCTTCTATCAGTCAAATGGTGGTTAATTATCATATTTCAAGGAGCAGCTCATTAATTCGTGAACTAAAAATAACTAGATATTTATGTAGGAAGATAACATATAATAACAGATAACTTGAAGGGCTCTGCCAATGTAAATTGTCTTTCAATTTCATGAAAGTTTCAGGAGGTGATTGCATGCTATAAGTTTATACCAGCTCTAATTTCCACTTCAAGAATTTAAGAAATTTTGAATTTTGGAATGAAATAAATTTAAAACCACATCCCCAAGGAAAATCTTTCTCTTTCCATTTGATCAATTTTGTTGGCTGTTAGGTGTTGACAAAGAAAGTTACAATCAAGGGAATAAGAAACTGGCAAGGAAAGAAATAAAGTATTAAAATGACAAACTAGGTCAAGGACCTTGAAAAAGGGAATAGGGGGAAAGAGCACCAAGAGAACTGGGACCCTTATCTTTTCTCTCCTCAATTCCAAAATATGCCCCTAATTTCAGAAAAAAAAATGCATATATATTTAGTATACTATTTAAAGCATGCTGCAGAGTTAACGCTTTCACACTTAAAATGCCAGTGATTGGGATGTGTAACTTGCTTCTTTTAAATTGTTTTATTTAAAATATTTGGCAGAGAGCATATATAATATGGAAGACTTATGGTAAACTGAAGAATAGTGATTAAACAAAAAACAATACCCACTATTCAACCAAGAAATATAATTTTAATTTAGAGAGCATTTGATTTACATTTTAAATTTCTTGAGAGATGTTGTATGTTTTTCTAGCACTGACACAATTTCAACTACTATACTTAATTTATATATAAAGAATAACGTTGAGGTCATCTGGAAAGGGAGATTTTAAAGGAGGAGGTTAAAAATTGAATTTTCATAATGATTTACATAATCTTAATATGCTAATTACCTCTATCAAAGAACAGAGGAGCGACCTCCCTACCGATGTATAGCATTCAAACACAGGCATGAAAAGCTCTAGCTTTTGCCCTTCTTCCCACATTTTCCTTGCTGCCTATCTCTGAAGAAAGTCTCAGGCATTGGAAAGATATGTCACCATTTATAAATCTATTTGAAGAATCTAATTCAATTAAAAATCTCCCTTTGATATCTCTGCAACTTTAACCAAGATAAATAGTTGTAATCCATAAATATAACTATTGAGACTGGCCCTATGCCATTGTAAAACTATGTTTGACTTATAGCTTTCAGTTTTCACTACTTGTACTGTGATCACATGAAGCTGGCACATGTGTTCCCTCACTTATGAGCTCATACATATGTCCAAAACATTCTTTTGTGTTGTTTTCCAGGTTTACCGCCTTTTCCATTTTCAGGTCTTGTCTTAGTTATCACTTCTTCCAGAAGCCTTCCCTGATTTTGTATGTGCAGAATATGTTCCCATTTTTCTATCCTTTCGTTGTTCCTGGGGCTTCCCTCAATCCCTCCCTTTTGTAAGTACCGGTACAATATCATACTGTTTTGTGATTTTCAGTTATTCTTTTACACTTCTCCTCATCAGACTGCTTCTTCAGCAATGGCAGGGATTTTACTTGTTGTAAGTTATGTTATAATAAATAACCTAAGACATGCTTGCCCCATAATTGACATCTATGTATTGTGCAAAGTCATTAATCTTCTTGGAACAAAAACGCTCATTCTGTATTTGTGCACAGAGGTGCCTATCTTTGGTATTTAGAAAATGACACTTGTGATTATTAGCTTTTACAGCAGTGCCAATGAGTCTAGAGGCACATGTAGCCACATTTAAAAATAGTGTCATATTATTTCACTATTCTAAGTGTAGCTCTCATGGACTAATGGATTTAGTTTCGACCAGTGCTTGTCAAAATTAACGATGTATAAAAATATCATGGGAAAATTGAGATTTTGATTCTGTGGGTCTGGAGTTGGGCATGAGGTCAACTATATTTCTAGATTTCTAACAGATTCCTAGATAGTATTGATGCTTCTGTTCTATGGACTAACACTTTGAGTAGTTTCATTTTACAGAACATACTTTTTGTCATTTCATCATCTATAGTTTTGTTCTTAAGACACAGATATAAAGAAATGGTGAAAAATCACTGGGAGGAAGAAGAAGCATAGAGGAGAGAAAGACGAGGAGGAGAATGGGAAGAGGAAGGAAGAAAGGAACAAGAGCCATTCTACTAACCAAGGAAGTAGGCAGCCATCTTTCCCCAAATAGTAAATATATGTAGAAGCTTTGCATTTAGGAAGAAGAAAGACTTTAGAGCAAAACTACCAAGTCATAAGCTAAGGCTTGACAAAAATATAGTTATAAACACTGAGAATTTAGTCACAAGATGGTCAACAAAATATCTGTTTTAGAGCATGAAATATAATTGAAAGCTCCTGTGTTAAATGATAGACTTTACAATAGCAGGCTTCAAAATCTATAATTAATAAGAAAGAGGAAGAAGTTGGCAGAGAATTAGATGTTCAGAAAAGAATTAAAAAATCAATGCACCAAAGTTGGAAGAAAATTAGTTTGACAGACTAGGATGAAGAATGAGGAAAAAAAAAGATTTTGCACTAGAACAATAGAAGGGAAGAAAAGGAGGGAAGAAGACTCAGGCATCTAAATTTATCTTTTTAATATTTATTAAGGAATTCTTATCTGTCAGGCACTTTATTAGGTTTATTACATTAAATATTAAATAAGGCATTAAAGTATTCTACTTTTTGGTAGATATAGACATAGTGAAAAATGACAATAAACTGTGTTATAAAAGGCATACAAAACAAGCACTTCATAATTACAATGGAAGCATCTGACTGCCTGGCTGGGGACACACATTGGAAAGGTAACAAGGAAAAGACATTTGAACTGAGTGTTAAAAGGTGAAAATGTGCCCCATTCTGTGCTTCTTCTCACCCCCCACCAAGAGAAGAAAGAACATCCCAGTCACTGGAAAAGATATGCAAACTGAGCCCCATAACTAACCCAGTCTGGAGGTAATTCATATTACTAAGGAGCCAAGGAAGGCAGATAACACTGTGTGATTACAGGAGTGTGTGTGTGTGTGTGTGTGTGTGTGTGTGTGTGTGTGTGTGTGTGTATGGGGAGAGAGAGAAGGAGACAGAGAACAGAGAGGGAAAGACAGAGCATATGCATATAAACCCATCTTAGGAAGAAGAAAAGATACTGGAATTTTTTATTGGTTAGGAGGAGGCTATTTTTCCCCTTTTGGGGCAACATCTTCAAGCTTGTTTGGAAAAGAGGAATACTAGTGGTGAAAATAGGTGACAGAGAAAAAAGTGATAAGAAAAACATAATTTGATGCACTATTTTCAGATAGGAACACCTTATAAACTGTACACATTAAACTTTCAGAGGGAGGAGATAAGGAAAAAGTTGAGGAATAGTAATAATTTACTACTGCAGAGATTTTAGCCTAAAATATCTCCTTTTTTGAGATACAGATCAAAAGTCATTTCACAAAGTGACTTTGTGTTAAAGTATTTATATAATTCCTTTGAATTAAATTATATTAGTTATTAAAGTAATAATTATGAATATATAAACAGTTGTGTTCATTAAAACATTCCTTAAGCAACTCCTAAAACTTCTTATGATTAGGTTGGATGGTAATGGTAGAGTACAGCTCTGGTTTGATTTTGAATTCTCCTTTTACTTCCTTACCTTTTTTTTTTCATAAAACTATAGGATTAAGCAATTGCATAGTAAGCTGAGGAGACCAATCATTTAAAAAACTAATGTTTTTATTTATTTCTGAGAGAGAGACAGAGCTAGTGGGAGAGGAGCAGAGAAAGAGAGAGAGACACAAAATCTGAAGCAGGCTCCAGGCTCTGAGCTGTCAGCATAGATCCCGACATGAGGGTGAAATCCACGAGCTATGAGATCATGACCTGAGCCAAAGCTGGAAGCTCAACCAACTGAGCCACCCTCAGGTGCCCTGAGAAGACCAATCATTTTTAAGTGAAGTCTCAACATAACAAAAGAGGAGAGAAGTATAAATGCAAAGTAACAGCTCTAATACGCATGGTTTTAGCTTGTCTCTATTACCTACCAGCCAATGTATTCCAACATATAATATAGAAAAGGGAAATTAGTCTGGTTTTGCAATTGACTTGCAAATAGCATCACAGGCAAATGGAATTGAATAGAAAACTACAGCAGACAGACCTTTCTCATTGACTTTCATTAGACATGCAGCCTGATACATGAGTGAGAAGACTGTGCCTTGGGGTTTGGCAGTGTCTTTCTGGAGAAATAGCAAAAAGCGAGCTCAGTGGCTTCACATCAGGGACATGCTTAAAAACAGTGTTAATTTTCCTCTAAATCATTGTTTACAGAACACACAGAATAAATAAGGGAATGATACCAACTTCACCATTCTCAAAGCTATATTCCTGAAAATGAGTAGCAGTGTTTCAGTAGAATAAAAACTCATCTTCGGTGAAAGCATTTATATTTAGGCAGATATATATGAGAATACACTCTTGGAATACTTTTATAATTCACATTTTGCATAAAACCAGGTATATGTTGACAATTGAGAGATTTCTATTCACCTGCCAATGGTACTGACTACTGCTATTAGTAGCAACACGTTTTGCAATTTGAAATTATATGATAACTGGCATACTTCATATAATTTTGGATTTTGCACCTGAAATTAGTTTCACATAAATTTTGTTGCATTATTTAAATTGATATAATTCAAATTAACATAATATACATTTTAAATTTTTTTAAAAAATATTTATTTTTGAGAGAGAGACAGAGTGTGAGCAAGAGAGGTGCAGAGAGATAGGGAGAGACAAAATCTGAAGTAGACTCAACTGAGACATCAGCACAGAGCCCAACCCAGAGCTCAAACTCACGAACTGTGAGATCATGACCTGAGCCAAAGTCGGCTGCTTAATCAACTGAACCACCCAGGCACCCCAATATAATATGCATTTTAAAGACACATTTGAGGGGTGCCTGAGTGGCTCAGTCAATTGAGCGCTTCAGCTTCAGCTCAGGTCATGATCTCACAGTTTGTGGGTTCAAGCCCCACGTTAGGCTCTGTGCTGACAGCTCAGAGCTTGGAGCCTGCTTCTGATTCTGTGTGTCCCTCTCTCTCTGCCCTTCCCCTGCTCACGATCTGTCTTTCTTTCTCTCTCTCAAAAATAAATAAATGTTATTACAAAAAAATTTTTAAAAGACACATTGAGATGTGCTGTCAAGTATTTTATTCCTAAAACATGACCTAATTCAACCTGTCAAACTGATACAGTTTTGTCCTTATCTATTTGTTGACCTACCTGTATTTCTTAAATAAATTACAACCAAAAAGAATTAATGCTTCTATGAAATAATACTAAAATTCTGACCTTAATATTATATCCTGGGACATCAAATATTATTAGAATTGTTACTTGTTTTCAGTCTTACATCTTTAATACAATTAGGCAGATTAATTACTTATAATTTTTATTTTATTAGCTGAATAGCCATCATGGTTCTTACTTCACATACTATTACCATACATATTTTCTTTTTAAGAATGTGACTTTTGTAGTACTTATGAAGATGATATTTTCCATAAAACCTGATACTATTGGCCTATTTAGCACACTCAATAATAGAAATTACTTGAAAATTGCTAACATAATATGTACCCATAAAGTGAAAAATCTATTTAATAATATTTTCATTTTTATTGAAAAACCTGTATCTTTCTTTTTTCTTATATCTTTTTTACTAAAAACTTTAAGGCTTTGTACCATTCTCAAAGATATGTCATCTAAGTTTAGGGAAATTATGTATATATAGCATAAATTATCTGAAGATAAATTACCAAATAATCGTGACAGAAGAAACAACATGTATCTTTTTTAAAGATTATTTTTGCAGCACTCTTTAGAGTAGAAGTCTATTTTCGCTGTTTTCTATCTAATAATGAGAAAATTCTTGACTTAAATAGTAGCAAGTAGAAAATATGTTTTACCAGATAACTGATAGACTAAAGTTTCACCATAATAAATAGAATGGCTTAAAGGTCTCTTCTTATAAATAAGCACTTTTTAAATACAAGACTATAACTAAACCGGTACTTTGCACACTATCATCACTAAGAATGATAGTAAGTTTTAGGAATTTGTATAATGAGCTCTTTAGAATAGATGACTACAGTTCTCATTTATTTCATCTGAGAAATCCAAACTGTTAATACCAACATTAAATCTGATCATATTATGTCCTAAAACATTATTTGAATTCATTGATATGAAGGCAAATGACCATAAAATGTTCTCTTAAATACATTACAGAGGAAACAAACATCCTAAGCCTTATTTCTGAAAGAGGACAGAATATTAAAATGCTATTAGATGATAGCCCAGCTTGGGCTTACAGAATTAATGAAGAACAAATGTTCTAGGTGACATGTATGTATGCCTTTCTCTCTATGGGATGACCTTTATTCTTTCTCAGTTAGCTAATGAGGATTTCTTTGTTATCTTTCTTGTGGAAGGACCTCAGGGCCTGTATCATTATTGAGTGAACACGGTGTCACCTCTACTGGCAGAAATGTTTCGTCCCTTGTCAGGAAGAGAATTTTCCTCATGTCGTCTAGAGAAGGCAAAACTGAGAGATTGGCCATTGAGACCAGACATTTCAATCAGTAAAGTCAATCCAGTGAGGATGTTTAACCTGCTGGAGTTGTTTGGATTAGAATATTTAAACTCTCTTTTGTCCTGGAATATTTGTTATTATGGATGAAGTAAAAGTCCCATTAATCTATACTCAGTATATTTATTATCTAGTAGTCAATGTTATTTGTTTAGGAGAACATCTCTCTTTTTTATGATTTTATATGCAGATAAGTAAATGAGTACTTTCAATCCCAAAATCACACTGACACAGCCTCTCTGACCCAAATTCCCATACACATTCAACCAGTGGGCACAGAAAGGAAGAAGAGGAGATCCATGTAACAGCTTTCCAAATAAGCATGCCATCTTCCTTTTAAAATTCAATTTATTTAACAAGAAGAACAACAAAGAGGCATTGGGGAATACTAATGTATTGGTGTGAAAATAAGGAAACCAGAAGTTGCTATATAAAAGACAGCTATAACTTATGTCAGTGAGTCTTTTGGAAGGCAGGTTTTCAGGGAGCTTAAATATTAGCTCTGACTCTGCACTGAAATGCTGTAGGATGTAATTATACCTCTCTGTGTGTTAAGTCCTGTCATTTAACTATTGAACTTTTTCCAGCCTTCTGAATACTATCCAGAGACTTGTCAATGAAAAGTAGTAGCAAAGAGAAAGTATAAAACCTATGTTGCTTTTTTTTTTTTTGATGATTAATGGCATCAGTGATTAACTACTGAAGTTATACAAGTTTGTAAATATGAAATGGCTCCATGATTTTACTCATTTATTTCTGAAGAATTAAATTATAAGAAGGATTCAGCCAAGGATTACCATGACACAGCTCATAAAGATTTGACTTTAGGTTGCTGGAGTTGGAGATTTTGCTCCAACAACTTCTAACATAAACCTGGGTAACACAAATACTTTCTGAGCTTCAGTTCCATCTTTTGTAAAAACTGGGATAGAAAAGGTACTGCAGGTGCCAGAGGGTTAATTAAATGACATGCAACATGAACACTGCTTTATTTAAGTGTCTACCATCATTTGTCAACATATTATAATCAGTGTTTATAAATTTTGTCAATTACTTTGATCCATTGACAATTCTGGTCCAACATGGAGAATTCATAACTCATAGATAAAATAGTGCTAAATGGCAAATTAACTGGATATATTAACCATGTTTCCGACTTCTATAAACTTGCTACTTTAAACACCTGCCCTATACACATATGCTGGACATCCCTTGCTTCAGACTACAAGCAATATGCTTTTCAGATACAAACTAACCAATCCAGAGTCCATGTCCCCAACTATCTACCTTATTGTGCTCTCACAATCAGGCCACTAGGCAGCTGCTATAATCACTGTAGCGTCCAGTACCAGACAGCTAGGGTTAGCCCCTATGCCCCAGAACTAGATGAAATTATTCCAACTAGCCAATTCCAATCTTGCTGATCCTACCTCATCCATCCCTTCCCATAGAAATCACGATAAAAGTCCATATGCACAGTTCCTCCTTCTCCCTATGCCTCATGGCTGACCCTGGTGCTTCCCTATGTACCTCTCCAGGTGTGTGACATGCTCTCTCCTCTTGAGAACCGTGAGTAATAAACTTTCTTTTCAATGGCAATCGTTTCCTGATCTGTTGGACTTACTATACCTAGAATTTTCTTTTAATACACTGTTTTTTTTAAATAATGTTTATTTATTTTTGAGAGAGTGGCAGATATGAGCAGGGGAAGAGCAGAGAGAGAGTGAGACGCAGAACCTGAAGCAGGCTCCAGGCTCCAGCCTGTCAGCACAGAGCCCAATGTGGGGCCAACCGTCCGACTTCAGCTCAGGTCATGACCTCATGGTTCATGGGTTCGAGCCCCACATCGGGCTCTGTGCTGACAGCTAGCTCAGAGCCTGGAGCCTGCTTTGGATTCTGTGTCTTTCTCTCTGACCCTCCCCTGCTCTCTCTCTCTCTCTCTCTTTCCAGAAATAAATTTAAAAAACACTCTAAAAATTAAAAAAAAATATTTACAGGTCTAGATATAGGGAAGTTACTATTTGACTTTATTTTCACATATTCAGAATTTACTTACCAAATAATTTTTATGCACCTACTATGGCACTAGACACTGTTATAGATGTTGGGGATATAATAATGATCAAAACTGACAAACATCTGTATTCTCATAGGACTAACATTCTAGTGTGGAGACAATGAAAAGATAAATAAGTTACTGATAAATGAGATACAGATAAGTGCTAAGAGGGAAAAAGAAAAGCACTGCAGTGAAGGGTGATATATGTTTATATTTGTGTGTCTGTGTGGGAGATGGAGAAAATTAGATGTAGTGACCAAAATCTCTGAGAATATGGTTTTTGAGTAGAAATTGGGAGGAAGCAGGGAGCTATCCTCCAGGAAAGGAAGAAAGGTAGCCAGAAGAATAACAAGTGCAGAGATCCTGAGTGAAAAGCAAGGCTATGGATCAGAATAGAGGCTTCTGTCACTTGAGGTATAAAGAACTAAAGGGAAAGTAGGAGTACACAAAGTCAGAAGGGAAATGGAAAGGGAAAGGAAGACTAATGGGGCACCGGGAGATTGGAGCCATTGGGTAATATTTTAACAGAACCTTGCTGGCTGTTCTATTATTTTGTTCAAGGGCAAAAGTAGAGAGACAAGTTAGGAAGCTATAGCACTCAGAGCTAAGAGCCACGGTGGCTTGGGCAGGAGGCTGACCAAAGTATTTGGAAGGAGAAATCAAATGGATTTTAAATAGATGATATATAGAGCATGAGAAAGAGAGTCAAGGATGACAACACCTTTTTTTTTTTTAATTCTGGAAAAATAGATTTACTATTCACTGAAATAATAATTTAGGGAAAGGGAGACAGATATCAGAAACTCATTTTTGGATGTGTTAAGTGTGAGATTCCTATTGAAAACTCAAGTGGAGATATAAAATAGGGAACTTGATATGTAATGCGAAGTTCATGGAAATACTCAAGCCAGATGTAACTTGGAATTCATTGGCATATCAATTATATCTAAAAGCATCAGGCTACATACGATCACCTATGGAGTGACCATATATGGCACACATTAATATATTATCACAAAGCAAACACCTCTGTAACTACTATCCATGTCAGAAAAGAATATCAACCCTCAAAAGCATCCCTTGTGTTACCTCCTAATCAATACATATTTCACTGAGTATATATTTTAGTGTGGCAGTTTATTTTCCTTTAGCACATTAGAGATATCAATCCAAGTTCTTTGGATTTCATTTTTGTTGTTGAAAAGGCCCCTGTTTCTCTGTTGCTCCTTTGATCATTGTATTTATTTCTCTCCCTTCCAGCTGTTTTTAAATTTTTATCGTCTTTTCCTCTTTAGATGTTGTACTATGAAGTGACTATGTGGAATTCTATCTATTTGTTCTTTCTTGGTTTTATGAGGCTTTGTGAATATTTGGCTTGATGTTTTTCATTCATTTTGGAAGATTTTTAGACATTACCTATTCAAATATTGTATTGTTTTGTTTTGTTTGGGGGGGAGGGGCAGAGGGAGAGGAAAAGAGAGGATATTAAACAGGCTCCACAACCAGCATGGACTGGGTGTGCATGGACTTGATCTCTCAAGTCCTGCATGAATCCAGGACTTGATCTCTCAATGTGATCTCGCAACAACTTGATCATGAGCACAACTGAAATCAGGAGTCAGACAAAACCAAATGAGCTACCGAGATGCCCCTCAAATATTATTTTTATCTCATTCTTTTCTCCCCTCCATTTGTAGTTCAAAACCTTTCTACTATATCCTCTGTATTCTTATACTTATTATCTGCATTTTCCATCTTTCCATCATATTTTCCATTCTTCATATGGGGAGTTTTATTTTACATGTCTTTTCTTTCAGTTCATTAATGTTTTCTTCAGTTTTGTCTAATTTGTTCATGATCCCATATCCTAAATTTTGAGTTCATTTATTATATATACTCTTGAGTTCTAAAAATTTTGGTGTCTCGAAGATTATGTCCTAGAATTCTCAATCTTGTCTTTTATTTCCTTAAAAAATAGTACATATATTACTTTAAAGTTGAGATCTGAGGACTCCCAATATCTGGAGTTTCTGTGTGTCTGTTTAATTGTCTATTGTTTCCACTAGGTTTTGGGTATTTTTCTGGTTTTTGTTTATTGTGAATGTCTCTTGTTCCCTTATGTGCATGGTTATTATTTATTTTGTATTTAAAAACTGTTTTTAAAAATACTGAATCCTAAGATGGTATGTTTTTCTTGAGATAATTATCTTACCTTATCTTATTCATTCATCATTTTCATTTGCTCTTGCTGGTATCTGGAACCAGATCACCTCAATCACATTTTAGAGATGAAGTCTTGTCATTAAGGTGATTCAAGGCTGAGCTTGAAAGCCTCATGAGCACCTTGTTCCTTCTCTTACTCTTACTACGATGTTATAGTCATTTGATATATTAGCCCAAAATAAAGAAAGATCACCCAGGCTCCTCTATGGACAGATACACCATGCTTAAATCCTGATGCCCTCAAAAGTGATGCTCAGCCTGTTAGCAATCTCTACATACATGATAAATACCCACAGAGGAAGAGCAACCCTCAAATACTGGGCCCATTCTTTAGCAATTCATACTCCCCCATGTCCTGACCATGTTATCTTGGGGGGAATATGCAAGCTACCACACAGTTTGATTTTTTTAAAGCAATTATGGTGAAGTATCTGATTCTGAATAACATTCAATTTTTTTTTCATTTCAAATCAAAATTCTTTAAATATGGTTTAACTTAAAGATAATCAACACCTCCAATATTAGAAAGATCTTAATGGACACTATGTCCATAGATAGTCAAATCACCATGAGTTTAATTAGAATTAATCTTTTAACCCTATATACTTTCCCATATACTTTTTAAAATGAGGTTACCTGGAACAATAGAAATTTCAGAGACAGTCTGGTATCAGACTTGAATTTGAGCTTCAGTTCTGCCATTTAGTAGTTCTGTGACTTTGAACAATTCTATGTCTAAATTTATTCATCTCTTCAAATGGTGATGGTACCATTATCTTTCCATACAATTAATAGTACATAAAACACACTTAGCGGACTGTTAAAAATACTGTTTTTATTTTTTCTGTAAAACACTAAAGAAGATAGTATCTCCTTTTGGGACCTTCAACCAAATAGTTATTTTTAGAAAACACTATATAACCAAATCTTTAATATTTTTGATAATAGAATTTTATCTTTCATACAAAATATATAAACCTCTTCATAATTATTCCCTACATTTAAGCTTTACTTTTAACCCAAAATGGATGGAACACCATCTATGTTCACTGTTGAGAATATTATAGTATGATCTAGAACTTGAATTAGTTTTAGTAAATTGACCATAGTCATGACGCTTGACTCAGAATAAATAGGGAGGGGCTAGAGCAAATAGGGAGGGACACTTGAAGCCTCTACATTGTGAAGCCCACATTACTGTAATGACTAAGGAGTAGGAATGCCTTGTGGACAACATAAATAGTAGAGAAAGATATATCTTCCATACATTGGAACCAAAATGAAGACAAGATAAAGTGAAATAGTCTGTGTAGTTTCATGTGTTCAAAGGGTTTGCTGAAAATAATCCTGAAACTTCTTTCTTATTCCTTATGAATCCCTCAGAATATGTACTGCCTTTCTATGAATTCTTTTCCATTTCTTAGCACTTTGAGGATAACCCTTGATCTACATAGAAAAGTTGGGGAATAGGAGGAAACCTAAATAAGCCTGACTCACTTCAAACATCACAAGGCCCAACAAATATCCAAGGAACTTTCCATCTGGTATTTGGGCCTTTGTGTCTGAGAAAATATGAACAGAAGCTCCTTCAGCTTCAAAACCATTTCTGAATTTATGTAAGTATCCATTAGGAATGCATTATTTTGGAAAAAGCAGAAAATCTGACAGTGGCTCAGGCAAATTATTTTCTCATACATCAGCAAGTAAATATGCAGACATTCCAGGGCAGGTGTAGCTGTTCAAAGATGTAGGCAGGCATCCTGACTCATTATATTTCTGTGCCCTACCATTCTTAGTAAACACTTTGGGACATTTGCTTGTTGCCTCATGAACATAAAGAAGCTGCTTTAGCTCCAGACATCATGTCCTTAAGTAAAGAAGAAAAAGAGACAAATAGTAAAAGGATTTCTCTCATCAAATCCACTTTCTTATTAAAAAATGAATTTCTGGGGCGCCTGAGTGGCTCAGTCAGTTAAGTAACCAACTTTGGCTCAGGTCATGATCTCATGGTTTGTGAGTTTGAGACCCACATAGGGCTCTGTCCTGACAGCCTGGAGCCTGTTTCTGATTCTGTGTCTCCCTCTCTCTGCCCCTCCCCCACTCATTCTCTCTCTCTCTCTCTCTCTCTCTCTCTCTCTCTCTCTCTCCCTCTCCCTCTCTCTCTCAAATAAACATTATTTTTTTTTTAACAGAATCTCTTTTCCTGGCAACTTACATTTAAATGTCATTGGTCATAAAGTGTGTCACTGGCTTTCCCTACCTCCTAAAAGAGTGGAAAAATGGAATACTTTTCTTTCTAGTCTTAGTGGTGGAAGAATTCAAGTGAAAAGAAAGCTGGGAATGGGTTTTGAGGACAATTACTATATTATCTATCACAAAGTAAAAATCGAATGGAAAAACTTGAATATATATTGTCACTATATATTATCCTCTATATTACCGTGATATAAAATGATGGAGCCAACATTTCAATATGGACAAATTGCCCAACATGCATCATGATTTCAGATATCCCTCTGTCTAATGGGAATACTTTATTTTATTTTTTAAATATTTATTTATGTGCTTACACTGTCTCTAGAACATTGTTATGTTCCTCAGGTCAAGTGAGAGTAAGTTGATGTCAGGTATTATAAAGTCCTTTGGTATATCTTTAACAACTGGCTTTCCAGTATGCTTATTTTAAGTAGCTTGAAATTGTTCTCCATATGTGTATGGAATATGTGAATATGTAACATGTGAATATGCACATCAAGGAAAATGACGGTACAATAAAATAATCTGAGTACAATGAAATTAATGGCCTGTTTATACTGGGATCTATTTGAATTTTTCATTCAGCTGTTTTTGAAAACAAACAAAGGTATTCAGACATATGTTAAGCATATGAAGCTTTGTATTTTTGTCCTTGCCTGTTTCAATCATTAGGTTATCATAAGTCATAAGATGATACAGTACATCATAGGTAGTATAATCTACTATAGGAGGCATTATATTAAGATGTTGGACAATGAAGAATTTGTGCCTTCTCTTATGTTGAACAACTGCTATCATGATAAGGTTAATATCCCAAGAATGAAGAATGAAAGGAAATATAAACAGATTTAAAAAGTCGAGAAATGTTATAGTTTATATTATCTTCTGAATTTACGTTCCCATTAAAGACAGTTATTTCAATAAATGCCAGGTTTGAGACAATGTTTGCAGCTATTATTAGTGAGGAAACTTTCTGATGTCCAAATAGATTTTTATTTGTTTTGTTTTGTTTTTATTATTATCTATTAATGAGACCCATTGTCTGATTCCCACATGTACCTCAAATATTATTTAGGAAGCAAGGCTTTCAGTTCAAGAAGAGCCATAGAAATAAACTGCTTGTAGTCTTAATAGAAATAAAAAGATCAGAATACAAAAAAAATGAATATGTAAAACCTGAATATTAAAATATATCTGGGCCACCTGGTCCATGAGTAATATGATTATAGTAAGTCAAGAACCAGTTAATCCCTAGAACAGTGCACTGAATCTAGAGTCATTCTGAAGTCTAAAAGTCAATTTTTTTGGAAGTTGAATCTGGCTTCAGAAAGAATCACGTTAAAATTTTTGCATTTTACTTTGCTATGTAACAAATTAGATTACAGTCAAGTCAAAAACCTATTCAAGAGTATATTCAGAAGTATGGATCTGTCCACACACTGATTTTGAGTATATTCACAGTTTTTCTAAGCATACTAAATTACTAGACTATTCCTAATATGTCTTAATTTTTGTTTTTTTGTCATAAATGATACTTTGTTATATTATAATTTATTACTTTACTTTGTTACATTATTATTAATTTGTACTTTATTATTTTTATCTCAAAAATAGTCAGGAATACCTGTTAGCTACCAGCAATGCTACACACAGCTACTATACATTCATTTTAGAGTCCTCTATAGGGGACACATTAATACAATAAAGAACAGATGAGTGAGCATATGGTTTATTAAATCATGTTTACAATAATTAGATCCAGATCACATTTAAATAAAGGGTCAGTGGCACATAAATTGGAAACTCTAATTTAACACTTTTTAGTGGAGAAAGGTTAGAGACATTATTACCAATGTGAACAGGAAATCCACATGCTATGAAACAAACAAATCTAATTATTAAAATGTTAAAATATAACACTGCATAAGAAGGTAGCACATTTCAAAAATATGCTTAATTCTATTAAATATTTACCAGATGGCCACAATTGCTACAAATCCATGACATATAAAAGTATTTCTCAATCTAGGATACATGGATAGCATAAAACATGTGTGGACCACAGTTAATACAGATATTATACACATGTTTATATTCTAGCAAAATAGCTATTTGTACATGATTGTAGAAAAACTTGATATATTTTATCTAGTTTGGAAGGGTTTTTTGTATCAATGAAAATGGACTTAAGTTTCTTCACTACATACTATTTGGGGATGAGTCCTTTAGAAATCATTGCCCCAATATGTTGCCATTATAAATATACTAAATCTCTCAAGTATATTACTCCGAAGGGACAGCTTTGTGACTGTAATGTAAGTTTGTCAATATGAAATGATGTGACTTTCATTGGGTGCTTTTTATTCTTTTTGATAAATAGAATAATGAGAGATAAAGTCTATAAACTACAGTAAGTCAAACATATACCCATCTATTAAGCCAAGATAGAAAGGAGATAATATGAAAATCATCTATGGAATATTTCCTGTAACATTTATATCTATTTAACGTGTCTGCCATAGTATTTGCACCATGCATTGTAATAATAATAATTATACTGATAACCATACTACCTAGAATGCTTGGCATATATTGTAAGTTGTTTTTAATTTTTTTAATGTTTTTATTTCTGAAAGAGAGAGAGAGCGAGCGAGAGCGAGTGAGCATGAGCAGGGGAGGGTCAGAAAGAGAGGGAGATACAGAATCTGAAACAGGCTCCAGGCTCTGAGCTGGCTGTCAGCACAGAGCCCAACACAGGGCTCGAACCCACAACTGTGAGATGATGACCTGAGCCGAAGTCAGCGTGAGATGATGACCTGAGCTGAAGTCAGATGCTTAACCAACTGAGCCACCCAGGTGCCCTGGCATATATTATAAGTTTTAACATTAGCTTGTCAAACAGCCTTTTCAAAAGTTCAGCTTATTAGAAACCAACTTGACAATAAAAAACAGCAAAAAAAAAAAAAAAAAGGTTAGCTTATCAACAGCTATCAGTTTTTCTTTATTTTTCCATTCCACTACTTCATAGTGCTTAAAAATACATGAGTGATCATAAGAAACTTTGAAAAAAGTTTATATTTGCATTAAATATATTTGACAAATCAATGTGTACTTGATGTGCTTCTTGAAAAATCACAGTTCAAACTACTATATTAAATTATTCACGTAATACTCAAGTAAAATACTTTTATTTAGTGTGGCCTAAGTCCAAATGAATTTTATATAGAACTTTTTTCCATATCACACTATTAACATATTTTTAAATTCTAGTGCCTTTTTGAAACCCAGTTGGGGAAAATTACCTTTGGGTTATAAAATTCTCACCTATGCCTACACTTAGAGTTGTTATTCATTTATCATATACACAGCAATTTCCTGGATAGGTAACTCTCACCTCTTCTCAGAATTGCCAAATTCGTATTTCTTTGGTCTACTCCCATTCTATTGACTCCAAACATGGAAGTAGGGCCATGTAATATCCATTTTAGTAGGTAAATATAATTTCAAAAATACCACCATAGATCATTGAGGCCTATAAGGACAATTTTATTGGCTATCTTCACATTTCACATTAGAATATGCAACTCAGTTGGGAGGACTATGATCCTTGGAAGAGTTACCAGTAATCCAAGGACACAATAAAAATAAAGAATGATAGGCCTAGGGAAACAAGAATGAGTTAAAAATAAATCTAGGTTAATAGAAGTCCCATGTGAAGAATGAATGTAACACCAATGTCCGTTAACCTGATAAGAAATAGCATGGGAAGGGAGAAGAGATCACTGGAGAGTTAAGAATGCCAAAGTTCATGGGTGGGAAAAGGGATTTGGAGGGGGTGGTTGCCAGAGAAACTGGAAAACCCATACACGAGACTCTAGTTTCTCTGATTGATAGGAGAAGGGGTAGAATTCTCAAAATAAATATTGGCATAAGATTCTTCTTTTGTGCCATTGAGCTCATTGAAACTTGTTGAATGAAACTGTGATGTCAGTGCTGCAGTTTAGAGGTTAAATTGTTGTTAATTTTTAATTCCAATGGAAATTATAATGTTAAAATAGAAGAGTATCGAAATTGGTGCAAGTGTCATTCATATCAGGCCTTACCACAGAAAGGTAAACAGGCACAATTATATCTACCTAATTTCTTTGCGTGAGGAGTTCATGGTATACTCTTCAATGGTAGAAGCTCTTTGGAAGAAAGGCATGGGTAGCAGGTTGAGATTGGTTACTTAGTGAATTGAATGAATGCATAATTATGGAAACTAGATGTGTCATTTAAGATCTCATTTCTCTTGGTAACTAGGTTATCCTTGAGAAGTGACTACACATCACTATTTTCCTTCAAGTGAGAACTTCAGTAAACAATGTGTTAATAGCAGCCAGGATTTCCCTGGGAAATAACAGTTTCTCAAGACCTATCACTGCTACCTGTTTGCCTCAGCTTCTTCCTGTTCCCCTGAATCCCCTCTTGTAGTTACTTCTACTTCACAGTTACTGACAATCCCTTAGAGTGGGGATCTCCCCAATTCTCAGAATCCTGGACCCTTGGAAAGGTAGAAATAGAGGGACTGAGTTGGAAATTGTGACTCTCCTGTGCACATAGTTGGATGTTCAATAAATCTTAATTGAATGAATTAATTTAAAAAGCTGTGACTGAGTTGCTATCTCTAGGACATTTATTTACTCATCAAAAATGATGGGTATTCCCATAGATTTATTTACAAAGAGAGACCAAAACTGTGGATGGTCAAATTAACAGGAGAGTCCAGATTGTATCTTGCTTTGTTTGGGTATCATATTTTTTTGACGAAACAACTCCAGATTTCTCTAATGTTCCTCGGGCAATTTTAAAAAGAAAATAAATACATCAAATAAATGAAAACAAAATAATTTCAACATTTCTACAGGCATTGGAGAAATAACCCTTAATTCTGTTTACCTGTGGAGATACTATTAAATACAGAATCTCAGTATCAGCTAGACTTTGAGGTAGTCTTGCCTTTTATGAATATTTTTCAGAGATTTAACCAGATTACAGCCCCTCATTGCTAAGTAAAGGAGAATCTTCATTAAAATTATAAAAGGTTTGCAATATTTCAGGAATGCCGTTGGTCATTTTCTTTTTTTTTAATTTTTAATGTTTATTTTTGAGTGACAGAGAGACAGAGTGTGAACAGGGGAGGGGCAGAGATAAAGAGGAAGACACAGAATCGGAAGCAGGCTCCAGGCTCAATGCTGTCAGCACAGAGCCTGACGCCACTCTGGAACTCACAAACCCCAAGATAATGACCTGAGCTGAAGTAGGACATGTAACCG
Source organism: Crocuta crocuta (assembly GCF_008692635.1). NCBI lineage: Eukaryota > Metazoa > Chordata > Mammalia > Carnivora > Hyaenidae > Crocuta > Crocuta crocuta. Next base: position 20,291,096 of record NW_027528977.1, on the reverse strand, counting down.
ACTGAGCCACCCAGGTGCCACCCATTGATCATTTTCAAATTTACCCTGGGTATAATATAGATAACATAATTTTTTCTCTTTATTCTCATTTCTGGAATGAATAGGCCTGAGTTTACCTCAAGGATGGGAGGCTAAGCAGAAACACTTAATTTACAATCACCTTCAAAATGTCATTGACGTAACATTCTGGCTCAAACTGGACATGTTATAAAGCCTTTTTTTTTTTTTAACTATAAAGCTTTATTTCATTAGGGTATTCCTGTGATTTTAAAAAATCTTTTGTAATATATTCCTACTTTAGTTATACAATATAATCAAACAAATTTATAGGAAATAAGTTTTGACTTGATTCCTCATAAAACATGAGCATAGAATACATGATTTGAAAAGATGTGAATTTCTACATAAACTTCTCATTTACTATAAGTTAAAAAAACATTATGTGTAGTTAGTTGTATTAGTATTGAGCCCACATAATCACTTCTACCTTATTTTGAAAAATACTGTAGAGGTCACTGTATTCTCTAATACCTGAATTTGTAGATGAAGATTCCCTTCCATAGGTAATGATGTTAATTTTTGGAATAAATTTTATAGACATACAGTGCACTAAATATGTATAAAATTCTTCTAGGCAGGTGTTGACTTTGTGGCAAGAATCAAAAGGATTGATTATTAAAATTAGGAAGGCAGAAAACAATGAATCCAAATTCTATTTTCTAGTGTTAGAAACCTAGAAATGCTTTTCAGGCATTGCCTGGATTAACTACCATATAATATTATAGCCCAGAATTCATAATTTTAGTAGACCAATATTTCACAATATGTTTTAGCTTGTATTATCAAGCAATTGTCAGGCAGTAAGAAAAAATCTTAGGTACTATTTGTCCAAACTTCATTGCTTATTTTCTTTTGAACACTTGAGTTGTAGTTGATTATCTTTTCCTGTCAAAATGACCATCTTTCTACAAAGGAAAATAAGCACAATTATGATCATCACTAATATTGATATTTATTTTAGTCAAAATTTATTGATGTTATCTGGAACAAGAGAGGAGATATACAGAGTGCTCAGAAAAAGGTAACAAAAATATGACTAAATAGAAGTAATTGTGATTAAGAGAGGTAGAGGGAAATATTATAGTAATAAAGTAAGTATAAATCAATGTATAAACCTAAATACTCCAAAGAATACTTACTTAAAAATTCTAGTATTTTTCATTCTGAAGCATCTCTTAATCCAGTGATTCTTAAGTTTTAATGGGCACTACTATAATCTGGGCATCTTGTTAAAATGTGATACAGATTCAGCAGGTCTGGGTTGGAATCTGAGATTTCAGCCAAATACTGTTGATACTGTTGATCTATACACAACACTTTGAGTAACAAGGGTTTGGGAAACAACCTGATAACTTAAGTAAAAAATCTGTAGCATGAATCACTAAATTAAGTGTAAAGATTATAATTAATTAAATTGAAGAGTTGAAACCAAATTTTACAATCAGTAGTAGACTTTGAAATATTTATCTGTATGTTTTATACATTATGCTATTGAATGGCTACTCAATATTTACAGAGAATGAAAAATTTGGGATGAATGCTTGTTGACTTCTCGAAGGGTAAGACATTGGGCATATGATTTTTATTTGAATCATTCTTCATCTGGCTTCCAAAAATGAACTTCAAAGTATTTGTAGTTTCCTAAAAATATTTGAAGCATTGCATTTGACCATGTATACAATTTTTCAGGGGAGGGAGACCACGGATCCCAATGTTAAATGGTTATAATAAAAAGAATCTGTAGAGGGATGCCTGCATGGCTCAGTCAGTTAAGCTTTCCACTCTTAATGTTGGATCAGGTCAAGATCTCACTGTCCTGAGATTAAGCCCAGCATGTCATGATTTGAGCTGGGTGTGGAGCCTGCTTGAAATTCTTTCTCTGCCTCTCCCTCTGCCCCTTGCCCTGACTCATGCTTTCTTGTGCTCTCTCTCTCTCTCAAAACAAACAAAAACAAAAACAAAAACAAAACAAAAAAACCTCTGAAGAGATTCAGAGATTCTGAATTCTGATTCCTCTGGTATCAACTTTAGGAAGAAAATAAGTGGTTGTCGCACCAGAATCGTATCTATATCTATTTATACATATATACAATATGCATACGTATATACATGTAAACACATATATATGTATACATGTATGCATATTCACACATAAACACACAAACATACTGTGCTTATAATTTGCTAACATACCTGAAGAAAATAATTTATTCTTTTGTTAAGAATCAAAATACTTAATTTTGTTTTAGTCTATTTACTACCTTTTGTTTAATTATATATGAAAAATATAAGAGTTGAAAATAAATGATCTGTACCTTTATTTCAATGCATCCAGGATAGAAAATAGCTGTACTTATTATTTAGGTATCTTCTCTACATTGATCTTGGATTATAACTTAGCAAGTATAAGGATATTTATCATTTTGAAAGCAATTATATGACTTTTCTTGCAAAAAATACGTGAACAAACCATAAAAAAATACAATTCAGTACTTTAAATTGCATTTCATTAAATTTGGAAAAAAAAAAAAAAAAAAGCAGAGACAGGTGGGTGACCAGTGGGTTAAGCATCCAACTCTTGATTTTGACTCAGGTCATGATGAAGTTCATGGGATGGAGCCCTGAGTTGGGGTCTGTGCTGACAACGCAGAGCCTGTTTGGGATTCTGTTTCCCTCTCTTTTTGCCCCTCCGCTACTCATTCTCTCTCTCTCAAAAAAAAAAAAAAAAGTAAACTTTAATAAAAAAGAAAAGTAAAAAGCAATCAAACTATATTAAATTTCATAAAATTTACAAAGCACATTTCTACTTGTATCTGTAATACTTCTATAAAATTTTGTATAATAAAGTTGTTTCATTTAGTTATTCTAGAAGCTGGAAGAAAGAGCTGTCAAATGAAGTTTGGTTTTGGGAGAACAAAACAAAACAAAAAAACCAGCATCAGAAAATGAAGTATAGTATTATCTTATAGAATCTTCCAATATGATGAGTTATTTCTCATTGGCTAATTGTTTTGGACCTCCAAAGAAGATGAAATTGAAGTTAGGGATAATAGGAATAATTGTGTGGAATAAAGATTTTACTTAACTTAAAATTAATTACACAGTCTTTCAAGGAAAAATGTGGAGTATCTCAAAAGCCACCTATCATAAACTGTGGTCATAATACACCTGATGACTATATCATTTCAGTATAAATTATGCTGTTTGCAATTGGCAACATTTCATATATATCATATTGTCAAAATTTCAAATATGTATATAAATGCAACTTAAATATGTATTAATTTTAAGATCCCTATAGGGGACAGTCTTGTTATTAATACAGTGAAGAGCAGATGCTGTAGCATATGGCATACTAACTCATATTTATGTTAATTTTATGTAAATAGGATTTTAATACAGCAACATTAATCTGTTGTTGCTTTGGTTTTCTGATATATCACTTTACTCTCTTTTGGATGAGATTAATGTAGGTAGTTTAGACTTTCTCAAAAAGTCCCTTTTCTAGCAGTGTAAGGAGTAACAACTTCCTTAAATCTTTAACCACAAATGTTTAAATAGAATGTCAGATCCATAAAGAAACTAAGAATTTATCTAAATCTTGTTCTCTTGCTCAATTGAAGCAGATTTAAAAAAAAAAAATACAAATGAGAAACAACATGGTATCAGTGGAGAAAATAAACATAAATTTTATTTCAGCTAAATAGCTATCATTTCGATAGGTAGAATATATTAGAGGAAAAGCCCCCACTTTTGTTCTTAACTTGGGGATGCTATTAGAAGTAAATATATATTTCTTCTATTTTAGAAGTTAACGGACACTGTTTTTAAGGAGATTCTGTTAAATTGTTTTTAAGGTCTATTCATCTGCTTTTGTGTGATAAGCACAAAAATATACTCAGTTTATGTATATATGTATGCATGTGTACATGTATGTATTCAATAGTAATGCAACTTTTAAAATATGCTTTTTAAACAGATGTATAATTGACATATAACTTTGTAATAGTTTTGGAGGTACATTGATTTAGTTTAGTTGATTTGATACTTGCATATACATGAAATGATCACCACAATGAGTCTAGCTAACATCCATCACCACACATAGTTACAGTTTTCTTCCTTGGGATGAGAATTTTAAGATCTACTCTCTCAGCATCAGTCAAATATGCAATACAGTGTTGTACTGTAGTCACTGTGCTGTGCATTAGATCTCTGTGGCTTATTCATCTTATAACTAGAAGTTTGTTCCTTTTGGCCCCTTTGCCCATGTTGCCCATCACCCAACACCCTCTTCTGGTAACCAGCAATCTGTTGTCCATATCTATGAGTTCAGTTTTTATTAGATCTCAGATATACGTGATATCTTACAGTATTTGTCTTTCTCTGTCTGACACTTCACTTAGCTTATTGCCTTCAATATTTTTTAGTATTCAAGTTTTCAGAATAGAAATATAATAATCCATATTCCTACTAGATGAAATGAATTGGGGAAATTTACCTCAGTTGTTTCCTCAGAATTTTATTAGCATTATACTGAAAGGTATAAAATGAACTATTTAATACTATCTTGATAAATTCATGCTGATTTATGCTTAATTGACATTAAGTTTTAGCTACTTCAAGTTATGTTATGAAATATATTATTATACAATATATAACATACCTTACAATTCCACATTAAAGGATATTTAAGACAGAAATGAGTCACCTAAATCTCGTGCTCATAATAAAATTGTATTAATTTTGTGATCTGGATTTTCAGGAGTCTGGGAAATAAATTGCTTCTTTTCTTTCCCATTTAAAAATAATTATTTTTAAGTATTTAATAGACATTGTTTTTAAAAGATTAGATTTATATGTTTGTAGCTATCAAGCAGATATATATGCTATTTTGTTTCTGTGGTTTCATCAACTCAATTAAGATCAAGGTAGATTTTAAAAAAATATAGAATTCCAGTCCAAAATGAGGAATAATGTAATTTAATACAGGATAAAGTCAATTACCATAAGTAAAAGAAGGCTGTAGTGATTTAAATATGTGAATGACATTTTTGTGGACACATAATGGATATTTGAATAAAAACTAAATACTGTTTTGGGATAGAATGACACTAAGCCCCAATTTACGGATAAATCTAAATTTCAACAAGTGGTTTTGACTCATTTGTTATGCATGTGAAATTTTTTTTTCTTTTTTGTGGAAGAAGTTTATAGAATTGCATTTAAAATATGTGCTTAAAATGAAAACTTCTATTATCTGATAATATGAGACATTAGTGATGCAAACAAAATACTCCTAGATTGATTCAGAAGAAAATATCACTAGTAGTCAGCCTAATGTTGAAATTTAATTAAAGGTTCAGATTATGTTTACCATGATTTGAGCAGCAGGCATTGTTTAATGAAATATTTGAGGTAGATAACAATTTTAGCAGAGAAAATGTGTGACTTTTCATATGACCTCATACAGTCTTCATAGAACTATGTTTTTGTGCCTTTTCAAATTACCATTTGAAGTGTAATTGTAGATATCTTATAAATATTAAGGTTAATGACTGCTGCTGTCTCACAGAAAGAGTTTCAGCTTCTGAAATCTAACTACCTTGGGACATATGCTGAGGTGTATAAAATCCCCCAGCTGGAATCTTGTATTCCTCAAAGAACCATTCTTTGTAATTGTGAGTATCAATTTATTTGTTTCAAAAGATATGTGATACCCTGAATTTAAGTAGGAAGGCATAGGATATCTCATCCTGCCTGATGATATGTATAATTTCTGAAGTCAGCAGTGACGTAATTCACACAAAGGAAACGATTTTACCTGGGGGGTTTAGTATTTGGCACAGTGCATGCCATTCTTGTCCATGGATTGTCATTGCAACCTTCTGACACTGTTTTGTTTCGTTTTATGTTTTAAGCAAAAAGCCAAAGTACCAAAGAGAATCTAGAAGTTCTGCTCTACATGCATAAAATCCTGAATACCTGAAATAGAAAATAATTTCTTGACAGGTATACATTCATGACATTAAATTTGGGAAATAACAAAAAAATAAGTGTAGGGAGACAGGAAGTAAAGCATATGTAATATCCTAAGTTCTCTAGTATATGTGTTGATAAATGATATATAATAACAACACAGAAATAGGAGTCCTATTGTTAAGAGATTGGGCATTCTCTTCAGGGGAGAACTGTCACTTTGAAAGGTCAATAAATTCTTTTTATTCTCAAAATCTGTGGTCATTGGGATGTCCCGGGAATTTACAATCCAGCCACAGTGAAAGGACAACTCATGTCATCATCAGGAGGCTACGATCAGATCATATATCTTTAGTTGACAAGAGCTGGCAATTTAATCTGACAAGATTCTTGCCAATGAGGACAGCTTTAGGAGTTCCACTGCTGTGGTAAAGATTTGACATGTCATTGAGGGCTGTTGTGCAGAAGCCTGACAATAAACTAGGACTTGCTAATGCAGTTTAGGATTGCTGTAAAAATTTATTAGAAACCAGAGACTGTAAAATCACTATACTTCTTCAGAACTGTTTTTCTTTTGCTTGCTGAATATTTATGTGATGTTTAATGCACAGCACATGTTTTAAAACTTGTTCCCTGATGGTGTAAAAGAAGTCTATTATAATGCACATGAAATTGCACAAAATTCAATTAAATGCATGAGAGAGTAAGCAGAATGTCCACCTGTAAGTCCATTTTGACAAGATTTTTTTTCATTGATGGTTTTGGTGTCTGTAAATTTAAAGAGCTTCAGTAATGGCACTTATGTTTTAAGAAACAAAAGATATTTACATTCATCTGGGGATTAGTTTAACAGAACTTAAAAGCATGTGTGGCTTGGAATAGCAGCATTCTATGTATTTTATTTGGAAGGCATGAAGAGAACATCCAACTGTAAAGTTACTACTAATTGTCAGTGTAACTGTGGCTGCTAGGTGATTCTATACAATTTATGTTCTCACCAAAGGAAAACAGAAAAAGGCAAGGTAGACACAGTACAATTCCGTGTCTGTTTTTGCAGTATAATAGCTCTTTCAAAGGTATTTCCAAATAATTATGTGGGTCAACTAATTCCTAGATATAAATCAGAAAATACTACCTTTTCATAGATCTAGATATCTTCAAGTTATAATTTAAGTAAGTGAGATTATTGATAATATATCAACAAATAAGATTAAACTTGCCCACCCAACCCTTACTGCATACTTATCATATTCAAGACAATCTGCTAGCTGCTATGGGAATGCAACTATAAGAGACCCAGTAAAAAATACACAGCACAAACAAATACTTAGGAGTTTGAGAGTGTTATATCCTGAGAGATATAACCTCAAGGTGACTGGCCAGCATGAAAGCATAATTAAAGGAAGACACATATTGATTTGAAATTTCTCTGCCCTACCTCCCAAGTGTACTTTAGGATCTTAAAGCTATCACTCACCTGATAAATCCATTGTATGAATTTATTCAAACAGCTGTAACCATTTTATTCTCTGATCTCTATTTATTCAATCTTTTCCCAAGCTCTTCAGTAAAGGATAAACCTCATTCTGGCTGTCCTCAACAGGAGTCCTTAACTCTCTGTCACTTCTCTCTACCACGAGTACCTGGGGAAAGGCGTCTGAGACTATTTGGGAGGAAAGAATCATATTGGAAACACTCTGAAATGGTTGAAAGACTGACAGGACGATCAGGCGTACCTACACAGAGAATATAGTTTGGCAGTCAATCCGTCATTGCTTTATTCCCATTTAAGAAAGGAGCAGTTTTTACCTTGAGGATTGTGACTGCTCACTGAGTTGCATTTCAGACTTTGCTGCATTTCCTCTGCATTCTGCAGACTTGGCACTCTTCTTCCACTTCACACTAATTGTGATTGCTGACTCGTGCCTGGATGGGAGGCTGCCAAAAGGGCAGGTATCCCAGAGAGACATCATTACCCAGGTTGGCAAATACCTGAGAGCCCTATTTAATGATACAATCTTATTTTACAACAAGGGGTAGGCTTCCAGTCTCACAACATCAGTTCCTGGCTGTAATATTGTTTGGCAAAAGCCTTTCATATTCTTTTGCAAAATAAAAAGAAATAACCCGTATGGATATAGATCAATGTAGATGATCAGGTAACCTGAAAATAGTTGGGAAGAGGTGAGTAGCTCTAGGGTAAACGTAGTTATCTAATTGCTGAAGAATAAAAGTTGATGCCTTGCCTAGAATAACTTATATAGTTATAAGAAATTATATACATAAAAATAGCTTTCTATAGAGAGTCAGAACTATTTTTTTTTTTTTTACCAGAGTTTGCTCAGATATTCATTCTGGAATTGAGGTCACTGCTAAGTCATTGGAAACTAGATGGAATGGGTATGACAAGGGAGAGAGGATCTTTGTAAGCACCCAGCAGGATACATAGGACCTTCTTCATATTCATTGTTATGTTTTAGTGCTGCATGCTGAAAAGACTAAACGTGCTGACACTCTGTACCTTTGCTTTATTTGCATGGTTTTAAATGAAAATTAATAAATGTATATGGCAGAAAGACAGAAAGAAAAAGAAAAAGAAAGAAAGTGTCTAATGGTGTAATGAGTACTCCTTACCCACGTTCCAAATCCACGACTAATGGCGACCACTGTTAAAAATTATTTTTGTATATTTCAAAAACTGTCTTTACATGCAAACGTAAATATGTGAGTGTATGCACAAAAACACTTCTCTAAAATATAGGCATCAAAGCAGAATATGCATACTGTTTTATTTTTGTAGAGATTGTATATAGCAGCACATACGCGTGTTCTGGCTTTATTTTGAATAACTGAAGAGTAACATAATACTACATTATATGAGTCTGCCCCAATTTCATAGTGCCTTTAAGGACACTTATTATTCCCACTTCCAAAAATGAATCATCTTATACATACTTCTGTACGTTTAAAAAAGAAAATTGGTTGGATTAATTCCTGGAAATGAAATTACTGCTCAATGATTTGATTATTTAAATTTTTGAAATATATTATAAAGTCACTCTCAAAAAATTGTCCCATTTAACACTTGCCACAATACATATGGGGAAAGTGCCTGGCTTTTTTGTACTCTTGCTAATGCTGTGTTTTCAAACTTTTCCAACTTTACCTTTTTCAACTTGATAGGTGAAAAGTGGAATCTCATTTACATTTCTTAAAGTGCCAAGCTAATGGGCGAATATCAGAACTTTAGCAACATTTTAATGTAGGTGAATCAAGCACATCTTCCAGCTGTAAAAGTTAAGAGGCCCCATTTCAAATTCACAGAATTACTCACTATGTTAGTGATTATGCATGTGATTCTCTTTTAATCTGATTAAATTAACCAGCATATAGATTTTATTTTAATAGACACTAATTAAAGACCACCAACTAAACTTATTGTGGATAATCATGGTTTTGAAAATTAATGGTTAAAGAAGGGGGAAAATTTTTAAAAGACTCTAGGCAGATAATTATACTCAATTTAAATCAATGTTTAGTGTGGTAACTTAAGTATCTAGCTGCAGGCAAGTATTATGGCAATAGGATTTTTATAGTACACATTCTGAAGTGCAGAAAAAGTTTCAACTCAGTGAAAACATTTGAAAACAATAAAAGGTTTCTTTATTGTGAAATTACTGTAATTTTATCACAGAAGTAAATTTTGTCAGTAATGACAGCATCATAACTCTTCATAAGTCTCTAAGTATTCAGTCTGAAGAACCAAAGTACTTGATAAATACCTATAGTATACCAATTTAGTTGCTAAGATATCCATTTAAACCATGTCAAGCATGTATTTTTTACTCCATGATGCAGCTCAAAGTTTGACTCCTACCTGGGGCACCTGGGTGGCTCAGTCGGTTAAGCATCTGACTTCGGCTCAGGTCATGATCTCACGGTTTGTGGGTTCAAGCCCGGTGTTGGGCTCTGTGCCGACAGCTGGTTCAGAGCTTGGAGGCTGTTTCAGATTCTGTATCTCCCTCTCTCTCTGACCCTCTCCTGTTCATGCTATCTCTCTCTCTCAGAAATTAAAAAAAAAAAAAAAAAAGTTTGACTCCTTCTTTTCCAGACCTTTAACTCCTAAACCTTCACTCCCAGTTAAATCTCTTCCATAGTTTAATAATCACACAGTAGAGGCAGAGGAAGGCAAAAGAGACAGCTTAACCTCTATGCAGGGCAACACCTTACATAATACTAATCTATAGTGTTTACTTTGTGACACATTTTAATCTTCCATTACTGAAAATGTTCTTCTTGTCTTCTCTTTCTTAATTTTTGGGACTCCAGCTTAAGGGTAAAGCCCATATATTTAAAAAATTCAGCTTCATATTTTTAGAAGGTAAAACTCTTTCCAGGCAAGAGTATTGGTATTTTATGTGGAAAGCATCAGATTCTCAATTTCCCCATCTGCTGTCTCATGCTCTCTTACACTCTTATTTCTCAAATAAAAATTTCTCTGAACTTGGAGCTACTAGGTAGGGAGGATAATTTTAAACTTTCAGTTTATGAATAAATAACACAGATAGAAGCCTTGTGTACTGACTCATGTTAGTGTCAGTGTGTAAAAATATTAACCAAAAAACAAAGTTTGTTTCTTTATACTTTGTTTTGTTTTGTTTGATGCCTGATATTAATTTATTTGTTACTCTTAGAAAAATCTCAATTTTGGCTGGATTCAGACGTAGAGGTAGAAACTCTCAGAGAAGACAGCCTCCATCTCTTGGCAATCTGTTGCTGGAAATTTTCTTTGGCTTCCATCATTCTCTTGGCCACAAGTTTAGCATATTCTGAAGCTTCTTCTTTATTTTTCTCAGTACACTGTTTTTTCAAAGCAGTACGCCCATGTCTGTATTGTAGGACATGTGGGTAACAAGATGCTGAATCTTGGGCGCTTTGATTCTAGGTTTCTTACCTTCTTTGTTTAGGGGCTTTCTCACAGCCTACGGGTGGACATCATCTACCTTAGAGAGACTGAAAAGTTTGCAGATTCTCCTAGCTATATTGGGGCCTAGTCTGGGTGGCTCAGTTGGTTAAGCATCCAACTTTGGCTCAGGTCATGATCTCACAGTTCATGGATATCAGTGAGTCCAGGAATATTCTTCCCCTCCCACCTCCTCCCTTTTTTTTTTTTTTTTTTTTTACAATGAACAAGTTGAGAAAGTTGGGATTGGCCTCCACAATCCAACCCCCAACAGATTTGCACTTTCCTCAATTCTCCTTGGTTTGTAGCAGGAATGCCCCTTAGTCAGCAGCACATGGACATGGGTCAAGATATCCTGCTTCATGGGGAAGCCTTGTTTGTCATTGTCACCACTGAATCAGACCATGTAACCCTTCCATGGTTCACCTAGAGCATCAACAGAAACTTCTGTGGCCATTTGCTTCTCATTAAAGGTCTGAAGTTTGCATTCATAATCCACTTCAGTGCATTTCTGGCAGCCCATAGCTGGGAAAGAGATGTTCAGTTTCATCCTGAAGCAGCCAATGGCCTCCGAAGTACCACAGAAAAGAGGTCTTTATACATATTTAAATCACTATAGAAGGATTTGAATATATCAGTACAGTGACAGGCCACACCAAAACATAAATATCTTGTTTACACAAAACATATTTTCATTCACCTTTAATGTATCCCGTAGAGAAATGTGATCCAGGCTGTCTGGGCCTCCATCACATTGTCAGTTTGAAACACAGAGTTAATTGGATATTGTGAGAAGGGAAAAGAGAGTTTAGAGAATGGGCATTTTGTTGCCTCTGTCTAGAAGTGATACATGTGATTTCAAATAAAATTTCATTAGCTAGAATTCATCACATGAGTCTTCCTAAATGGTGGAAAGCTATGAAATAAAATATGTTTGCACAGAAAGAGAGAAGAGGACATGGGTAAAGACTAGTAATTTCTACAAAATTACTTTTTAAAAAAGGCAGTTTTCCTAAATGATATAATGCCTTGTTGTAAAGCTATAATAGTTAAGAAAGTATATTATTGACATAGAGACCAAAGAAACCAAAGAAAGAGAATAATGATCCCAGAAAGATTCCTGCAAAATTAGAACTTTGATGTCTCACAAAGGTAATGTTCCCATTGGTAAAAAAAAGGAGACATATTCAATGGAGGTAGGAAAATGATTATCTGTAAGGAAAACGATAAAATCTATTCCTTACTTCTTATAAAAATTTAGCTCAGTATTTATCAAGGGTGTTAAATCTGAATGAAAAAGTCAAACTCAGTGAACAATATGGATAAGTATTATTTAGAACTTGGATAGGGAGAAAGTTCTTAAACATAAAAACGTAACTATATTAAAGTCAACAGCTTCTGTTCATCACGTATCCTAAAAAATAACAACAAAAAATGTGAACATGATTTCAGTGTTCATATACAACCACCAGTGTCTCCCATTATAGATGAATATACTGTATTATTTATACAATGGATTATTTCCAGCAGAGAAATTAAATAAGACATATCAGCAATAGGTGAACCTTAGCGGGGCACCTGGATGGCTCAGTCAGTTAAGTGTCCGACTTTGGCTCAGGTCATGATCTCGCGGTTTGTGGGTTCGAACCCCACGTCAGGCTCTGTGCTGACAGCTCAGAACCTGGAGCCTGCTTCTATTCTGTGTCTCCCTCTCCCTCTGACCCTCCCCTGCTCACACTGTCTCTATCTCTCTCTCAAAAATAAATAAAACATTAAAAACAGGTGAACCTTAGCAATATCATATTAAATGAAGGACTCAAACAAGTTGATGTAGCATGAGATCCTTTACATAGTTCAAAGACTGAAGTACAACAAAAATTGAAATATAAATATAATATAACTGAAATACAAAGAAGGCAAACAATATGTGTAAATGTGACAAACTATAATAAAAGGAAAAGAAGAAAATGGCAAATATGATTTTCTGTTATAGACTGTGTTTACAGGTATGTACTATGTTATTAAAAGTAGCTAACTCTTTAATAATGAGAAGATGTTGTGGATTAAAGAATATACCTAATCCAATCTGTGAATCTAGGCACTTAAGTAATTAATAGAACCCAAAGTTATATTGTGCATAGTTTTAAGAAAGAATTTTTATAAACAGAAAATAGGGGCCCTGATTTAACAACTCTTTCTGTTTAAAAATGGAATTTTTAATTAACTATGAGCTTCACATGAGCTAGTTGAATACCATAGCTGTGTTTTAAAAAGTTTTAAAAGTTTTAAAAAGTGAATTCTGTGCAGTGAAGATTTGTAACATTCCTCTTAATAAGGTCCTTCCTGTCAAATCACTCCACTGTAATCTCAAGTTAAATACTAGGAACCGTTGTGAGGGCATAAGAAACCATCGGTTGCCATACAGCATAGTGATTAAGGACATACATTTTGGTGTTTTAAAATACGAATTTAGATCTTCATTTCAACAACTTACTGTTGGATAAATGACTTTGATTCTCCTAAACTCAGTTTCTTCCTTTATAAAATGGGGATAGCAATATTGGAGATAATGCCATTAGTACATTGCCTAATATGTGATAACCTCATAAGAAATGAACTATTATTATCAATTTGATAGTTTCCTACCATTTTTTATGGAATTTAGATGATGAAGTTTACAGAAATCACTGTTATATACAATATAATATATGGACAAAATAAATTTGCTTTGTGAATATTTCTAGGCTAGGGAAAGATACTCTGGAATGGGGTAGGGAAGAGTCCAGGGACTGACATGATTTCTTATTTTGGTCAAATATGTTAAAGTATTGTGATTTAATAAAAAAAGGTTAGGGCTTGAGAGAGCACAACTAGGGCCAGTCAGTGCAAATTACAGGAAAGCAAAATTAAGGTTAGAATAAAATTTTTTTCTAATTAACTAGCTGTCCAAATTTACAATAAATCATTCCATAAGGGAGTATTTTATAACCAAAAATTTTATAACAAAAGAGGTATGACTTTTTAATATAGATCTCAGTCTTGGATAATAAGTCACTTATACATCCATTTCCATCTGTAATGTTTAATGATAGAAAACAAAGTAAAGATGTAAAAAATTAACAGATGACCATTTTCTCCAATAAGGTTGTAGATTCGTAGTGGTTTCGTACTATATTAGTTTTCTATAATTTATGTAACACAATACCACATACTTCATGGCTTAAACCAACAAATATTTATTCCCTTAAAATTCTTGAGACCAGATATCAGAAACCAGTTTCACTACTCTGAATCAAGGTTTGGACAGGGCTCCCTTCAGAAACTCTGCAGGAGAATCTGTTGTTTTTCTCTTCTATCTTCTGATAGCTGCCAACATTTCTTGCCTTGACCATATCGTTCCAATCTCTGCCTCCTTAATCAAGTTGTCTTCTCCTTTTCTGTGATCAAATCTCCCTCTGCATCTCTCACATAAACACAATATGATGGTATTTAAGGGTAATTTCCCATTTCAAAATTCTTGATCAATCTCATCTGTAAAGTCTTTTTTTTTTTTTTTTTTTTTTTTGCCATAAATGGTAACATTCACTGATTTCATGGATTAGACAGTGCATATTTGGGGGGCAATAATTCAGTCTAGCATCAACACCTTTAACTGAAATAGTTTATTTGATAACTGTTTTAACCGATCAAGTCAACATTTTTAGAGAGCAAAATTTCCATGTCATTATAATATAACTTGCCTAAAGAGGTAGAGTATAGATTACTAGACTCCAGAATTCTCATTAGTATGGGGATTATTCAGGTTTTATTACATCCTTTTTAAATTCATGATTTAAAGTATAAACCAAAGGTCAGCAAACATATGGAGACCCTGACTGTTTTCTGTATGGCTCTGAAGTTAAGAATGTTTTTACATTTTTAAATGGTCAGAAAATAAAAAGAATATTTTATGATACCAGGCAAGTCTATAGATTTCAAAATTCAGTGTCCATAAATAAGTTTTCCTGGAACAGGCAAACTCACTCATTTATTTATTGTCTATGGCTGCTTTAGAGCAGAGTTGAGTAGCTGAGACAAGGATCATATAACCTACAAAGCCTAAAATATTTACTAGTCAGTCCTTTACAGGAAAAAGTTTACTGACTCCTGATATAAGTGGTTTTCTTTGAGACTTCAAACTGCTCTTTATATGTAAAGGTAAACTTTTGGAATGGGTAAAGCAAAACAAAACTTTTATTAAGTGATTGGCTCTTAGAATTGATGGCGATGGGGAAAATGGGTGATGGGGATTAAGGAAGGCACTTGTTGGGATGAGCACTGGGTGTTTTATGTAAGTGATGAACCACTGGATTCTACTCCTAAAGCCAAAACTGCACTGTATATTAACTTGAGAATAAATAAAAAATAAATGAATAAAATAAAATTGAAAACCTTAAGTTTAATTGAATATTATCTCTGTAATACATTAACAGAATTTACTTAAGTGCTCTCTTAAATGCCAAAAATTTGTCGTCATTATAAATATGTTATTATTCATACCCTGAGGGCAGTGATGAAGAAAATCCTTATTGGTTTTTGAATAGTGAGGGAAGTTTAGGGATAAAGTAAATTGAGAAGACATTGCTTAATATAAAAAATTAGTTTCACTATATCTCAGAAATAAGACTTAAATAGCATTCAAGAAATAAAAAATTAAGTAAGTTTTTTTTCTGTGCTTACATAACCGTTTAATTGTTTTAATATATATATGTTAAGGGAAATTTCTAGCTGCATATGATCATACTGAACTGATAAATTAATAAACAGGATTTAATATTATGTTCTATTCAATGTGAGAATGAGTAGGAAATTGATAGTAAAACAATTTGTATGAAGGTTGCTCAAAAAATTAACCTTTATGAATACATTTGATGAAAACTTAATTTGTTCTTTAGAGAATCACATATGCATGAAATGATAATATATTTTTAGGTTAGGACTATACATGATAAAATCACTTTTCATTCTTTAGTGAATTGGCACACATTCCATTAACAATTATAAAAATATTGCCAAACTAAGATCATCTTCAAATTAAATCCTTAAGCCAAGAACTATCAAGTTTACAAACTTTTTTGTTTTCTCTCTCATGATTTTTAATATATCTCAAATTGACTGTTCAATAATACATATATATTTGTGCATGCATGCACAGGTAGATAATGTATATAGCAAAGATATGTGTGTGCATGTGTATATTATATGTATACCTTATATTAGTACTTATATTAAGATGCATACCTCATCTTTCTATCTGTAGATCAGTATAGGTCATCCATTTATATTATGGAAGATAAAGACAAACAAACCCAACAGTTGGGCTACAGTTGACCAAAATCATGGTAGTTTCTAAATGCCTAGTAATCAAGTCTTCTTCCTAGTAAGGCAGTGTCATTTGGGTTTTCTAGGAAATATCACCCTATAGATACTGAAGTGGTTTTACCCTTTTCATACTTTGCATCCAAATCTCATTAATAACCTAGAATTACTTAGCTATCTGTAGAAATACTGAACCTGTTATGTTTTCTAAGTGTATCCTGTTTTAATTTGGCTTAGGATATAGATTTTCAAGGATGAATTTGCTGCTCTTTTTCAGCTTCTAGTTGACAATGAAATACTCTATAGAGTTGTTCTCCTAACCCTAGTTGTCAGTCACAAGCCTATTTTAATAGGTTTCTTTATTAAATCTGTATCTCACCTTTTTCTATAAATCCATTTGAGAGAGATTTAAAAAATATGTTTGTTTTGGCAAGGAGGAAGTAAGAGATGTGATAGAAAATAAAATTGAATTTATGCATTTATGTATTTTCTTTATACAAAAAGTATCAATATGCTTAGAGTTAAAGAAAATTGTTTTTTTTTCGAAAATAATTTTTTCAATTCACTTTCCAAGATGTGATGTCTTCAGTTATATTTTCTCAATAAATTGGATGCAGTTATCAATATTTCCACCACTCTTGGAGATTAAAAACAACCTAAAAACTAAACTTTTCCCTTAAAAGATTAAGTCAGTTTTTGAATCATCAGCAATAGTAAAGAATTCAATGTCATCTAGAAAGTCACTGGTTAGATGGCTCAATAACAGTAGTCTTTCCTGTTCACAAACCCTAGTTATAGTTTATCATGTTAACTTTTAACAGAAGGGTATTTTTAAGAGGCTGAGTAGATGCTATTTCATGCTTCATTACACTATATATATATTGTAAATGATATGTTATTAATGATCACATATGAAGATATTAATTTATATATTCTTTAGAAATCTCTATTGAGTTATTATGTATAACAAAATAAATGTGTGTGTGTTTTCATGTGTGTGTATATACTATAGTGCTACAAAACATAAACTCTGGCAGAGATCTGGGTCTGTGTCTCAGCTTCTTATCCTCCTTCAACAAATATTTTCTGAGATTCAATTTTACCATTTGAAAAATATCAATCACGTAAGATTTTCATAATGATTCAAAGCTATGTCAAATATATGTCATGTATTTAAGCCTTAAAATTTAGTGCCCATCGATTCCTTTTCAATTTTCTCCAAATTAAAATTATAGATTTCAATTACTCTACTTTTTTTTTTAAAAAAGAACTATAATTGCTATCCAATATAACCTTTAAATTCTGACTTCTAAATTCTGTCTTAACCAAATAACCAGTTATCCTTCAAATCATTTTGTTCCTTTTTTTTCTTTTTTCCTTTTTAAGCCAATTCATTAAAGCTGAACAGTCTCAAACTAATTCTCACTTATGGTGTAAAAAACACAACGTTAGAATATAAAGATTGTGTGTATCCTCCAGTAAAATTTGTTATGTAAACTCAGCCAAAACATTTATGATGATTATTCATTGATCCTCTGCTTTTGATGGTCCATCAACAAACAAGTCTCCAAATCTGAGGCATGGCATCCAATTTTAGACAACGCTAATTATTTGATAGCTTTACTTAGTAAGAGCCAACATGCAGCTGCTCTGTGTGACTTTATTCAGCCCATCATTCCATATAAATGCTAGATAACTCATCCCCTAAGTCATCTCTTTTCTGGGCTGAACATAAGCCTCGTTGTCCCTTGAATGAAGACAGTTTCCATCTTTGTCCTCAGTGGAGATCCTATCACTATTACTGAGCCAGAAACTGTACTAAGTATTTATTCTCTCATTTAATGATCACACTAATCCTAATGAGGTGAATGCTATCATCACCCTCCCCACACACATTATTTTAGGTAACAGATGCAAAAACAAACAAATGAACAAAATCAGTAGTTGGCACAAATTACACAGCCAGTATGAGCTAAAACTTGGCAATATGGTCTGTTGCCTGAACTTTTAAGCATTATAATAAGATGGATGGGCTCAATTTTATAAATATTCTTTCTAGAATGTAATGAAATAACTATGTTCCAAATATGATTTCATCAAAGCAAAGGACTTTGCTTGTTTTGTGCAGAACACCCTAATAGAGATCAAAAAAAACACAAATTTATTTTGTTTCTTGTGAAACTGAGCAAGAATATTAATCTGAGATACAATCATCTGTAGTTTCTCCTGAAGCATAATATACTGCCCTGGAAAGTCCAGAGGGACTTTAAAAATCTCCTCCAAATCTTTGATGGAAATAGGTCACAATAATGAATAGAACCCTTTTTTGAGAGGGAGAATAGTTAAGGGAAAGAGGAAGTGCTAATTTCTCTTCTTTTTGGCATGTGGGATAGGTCTTCCATAAGAAAATTCAAATAGGAAAAATGGTGGGAAAAATAAGATTTTAAAAATCGATTTAGTTACTGTGCTATTTTTGCCCAACTGGGAATGACTACCTTGATAGGCGTATTGAGAAGTCATGCCATGGGCTCTGTAATGAGAAGGATTAGCAGGCATGCCCTATATTTGCTGTCACTTAACATTGTACAATCTAGTTTAGCCCCCATTACTTTTCTGTGAAATTCCTGAGACTTACCACTTTTACTTGTATAATATTTGCAGTCAGTAAGACCCAACATAAAGAACAAGCCCCCATACCTATCATTCTTGATTACTACCCAATAATAAGTTCTGTTGGTTTTCAGTCTCTTTTGGGTTTTATCTTCATATTTCTCCGACCCCGGCTTTCCATTGCCCCTCATCTCCACAGATATGTCCCCCTACTACACACACACACACACACACACACACAGCACACTCAGAAGCATCCTTTCTACTGTTACACTGGGAATAGCTTTTCCATGAAAAAAGAACTCTTTATTATATAGAGAGTATATGCACCTTACCTTAACTGCCAGAGGCCTGCTTCAGCTGGTCCAGGGGTCCCAGAAGGATGGACAGTGTCAGTGAGAGAGTGATGAGAGAGCCCACAGATTCTTTCTGAGCATCTAGCAGGCATCTCTGCACTGACTGAGACTCAGCTTTATGGTTAAGTGTATGGGGAACAGCACAGAAGTGGTGCATATTGCCTTAGACAATGATTTCTGATGATACATTCTTTAGTATGTAAAAATTTACCAGAACATAGATTTGTAGAAGACTCATGCATAACCTTTATCAATAATGATTGATGTAGGTGATTTAGATGCTTATCATATGGGGAAGGAAGGTATCTTTAGCATCCAAATACAAACAAGATAATGTTTTTAGCATAGCAAAGGCAAAAGTTAGTTCTTTGTGAGCAGGAATCAATAGCCTGTTTGCTTAAGGGGAAGTATAAGAAAAACAGGATCTTCAGGAAACACAATGTCTGCTCCCATAATCACAAAAAAAAAGTTCCCACAATAAGTTCCTTCACAAAGTGCAATCAGCATATCAGGGCCAGAATAAGGGGACAAGTCACTCCTGATACCAATCAACAAGGTGTATCAGGGGTCGGTGCTCATGCAAAAACAATTGAGTGGGGGTAGATATTGGTCATCATTTAATGGCAGGAGACCTTGCAAACCTACCTTAACCTCACAAGGAGTATTCCCAACTAGTGAGTTCAGAATGGCTCCCAACACTTAACCGAATCCTGATTCCCTTAGGACATTTTTTTTCCCCATCTAGTTCTTCAGAGAAACTTACATTCCCCAGTAGCCCACAGATCTGAGGAGAGGGTGATAGCTTCAGCATCCTCCTCACTCACCACTCAAGACTTTCACAGGACATCCTCACATGAATGCTTCCTGCTTTCAATGTGATAACACCCAGCAGTCAACTGCTCCACACAAATTTTATCTGTCAACTTTATAATCATTCTTCTGCCTTCACTGCCTTCACTGAGCATTCTGGCCCCTGTTCCTTAGTCGTCGTCATCTTTTTAAATCACTCTCATTTTTTTAAAAAAAATATAACTATGGAAAATCTACACAGTATCCTAACATTTCATATCATGTGATATGACCTCTTTTCATTAGTTTTCCCTCTCAATCTTTCATCTCAAACAATGAATTTTATTCTTACTCATTCTACTTCCAAAATTTGAAGGCTATGAAATCCCACTCTCAGATGAAAGCCTTCAGTGACATCAAGCTGTTGTTGTTTGCTGTGTTATACCTACCACAATGGTTTGACTTCATTAAGATCACAAATTCTTTTACTCTTTTTCTTCTCCATACTTTTATTTGCTTTCTTAAGTAGTTCAGCCTAAAATACGTATGATTTGGAAATATCCTCAATTTGTATGCTTAAGTTGTTATTCTAACTCATCTTTCTGGAAAGAGAGAGAGGAGACAGACCTTACATGAGTTCAACTGTTCATCTTCACGTGTGTCTGGGTTGCTTAATGCTCTTAGAGCGAAACAAAACAAAATACTGTTTTGTGGTATCATATTTATTCCCTAGCTTTGTGTCCTCCTCAGGCTTACTGTTTCATTTCTGTGCCTTAACTCATCCACTTCTGCCTTCTCAGAGACCTCACACTGTTAACTTCGCCTCTTTTTCAGATATTCTCAACCTCCTTTTTAATTTTTTACTTTTTTAAATGTTTTATTTATTTCTGAGAGAGAGAGATAGACAGTGTGAGCAGGGGAGGGTCAGAGAGAGAGGAAGATACAGAATCTGAAACAGGCTCCAGGCCCTGAGCTAGCTGTCAGCATGGAGCCCAACACAGGGTTCGAACCCATGAACCGTGAGATCATGACCTGAGCCAAAGTTAGATGCATAAGAGACTGAGCCACCCAGGTGCCCCTCAACCTCCTTTTTTATTGTCTTTTCCCCATATGTGGGAAAATGTTCAAGTTTCTGTTATCTTTTAAAACCTATTGTCACTCAGTTTCATATTTGCACTCTAAACAACACCTCCTCTCTCTTCCTGAGGGAAATATTTCCTGAGGGAAATGTCAATTATACATACTGTTTCTCCTTTGTCAGATGCAGTTGCTTGGCTTCCTTAACAACCAAAAACCTACTTTATGCTTTATGTGGTATTTCAGAATTTTTCTCAACAAGGGCCCTCATGTTCCTAAATCCAATAGATGGGATGTTGTTCTTTTCTTACATGATGTCTCAGAAGTATTGAGCATTTTTTCCCATTTTTTAAATTAAGGTATAATTTATATACAATAAAGTTGACCCTTTTATTGTACATTTCAGAGAGTTTGACAAAGGCATACAATTGTATAACCACCATTAAATTCAATATACAGAATAGTTCCCCTTATTCAAGACCCTATTAATCACTGGTCTGTTTTCTGTCCCTGTAATTATGCCTTTTCCAGTATGTGATATAAATGGGGTCATATAATATGTTGACTTTTAAATCAACTTTCTTCTACTTAATATAATACATTTGATATACATTTCACCATCATCATGTTATGGTATATAACAGTAGTTTACACCTTTTATTGTTGAGTAGTATTCTATTGTATGGACATACCACATTTTTACCATTCACCAATTTAAGGATATTTGGGTTGTTTCTAGATTGGGGCAATTAACAGTAAATCCTATATAAGCTTTCAGGTACAGATATCTATGTGAATATAAATTTTCATGTATTTTTAGTAAATGTCTAGAAATGGGATAGCTGAGACATACACTATCTGTATATTTAACTTTGTAAAAAACTATCAAACTGTTTCCAATGTGTTTGTACTTTCTATACTACCACTAGCATATTAGTAGATTCCAGTTGTTCCATATCCTAGCTATTATTTGGTACTTTCAATTACTTTTTTCTTTTTTTCTCAGTCTAGTAAGTATATAGTGATATTACACTGTGGTTTTATTTTGCATTTTCCTAAAAATACTGCACCAGAACATATTTTCATGTGCTTACTTGTCATCTGATTATCTTCTCAATGAAGCATCTGTTCAAATACTTTGCCCATTTTTAAAATTGGATTGTTTTATTATTAGAGTTTTAAGAATTCTTAATGTACTCAGGATAAAAATCCCTTCTCAGATACAATGTTTGCAAATGTTTTCTCCAAATCTGTGGCTCATTTTTTTAAATTGTCTTAAGGGTGTTTCAGGAGTAGAGAATTCTAATTTTGATGAAGTCTGAATATCAAAATTTTCTTTTATGGATTATCCTTTTGGTGTCATAGTTAAGAAATCTTTCCCTAAAATTTTCCCCTATGTTTTCTTCTAGATATTTCATAGTTTTATTTATTTATTTATTTTTAAGATTTTACTTCTAAGTGATCTTTACACCCAACTTGAACTTGGGCTTTAACTTTCAACCCCAAGATCAAGAGTCACATGGCCCCTGGTTTTACTTTTAGATCTGTGATCAATTCTGAGGGCCTCCTCCTTCTCCTCCACCACTGTCTCCTCTTCCTTCTCCTTGTGTGTTGTATGGATCAAGGTTTATTTTTTGTATATTGAATATTCAATATTTCTAGTACCATTGGTTGAAAAATTTACTCTAGTTTTTCTGATTTTGTGCCTTTGGAAAACACCAATCAGCTATATTTGTGTTGGTTTGTTTCTCGACTGTCCTTTCCCACTGAACCTTATGCCTTTTGCAAATACTACCTTGCCCTGCTTGTTGTGGCTTTATTGTTTGTCCCAAAATCAATAATTATGAGTTCTCTGACTGTGGTGTTCTTTTTTTTAAATTTATGTTTATTTATTTATTTGTGTGTGTGTGTGTGTGTGTGTGTGTGAGAGAGAGAGAGAGAGAGAGAGAGAGAGAGAGAGAGAGAGAGAGAGAACAAGAGCAGGGATGTGTAGAGAGGTTCCAAAGCAGGTTCCAGGCTGAGCTGTCAGCCCAGAGCCCGACGCAGGACTCAAACCCACTAATGAGCACAGTATATATTTCCATTTCTTTAGTTTATAGTGTTTTGTAGCTTTTCGTAGATATTGAACATAGATTTTTAGCTGTATACCAAAGTAGTTGGTGTTCTCAGGGTTACTGTAAAATGATACATTTTTATAATTTTGGGTTCTGGTTGCTCACTGCTCATATATAAATATGATCTTTTTAAAAAAATATGCTGAAAAAAATATGCTGATCTTATACCCTTCTACCATCCTAAACTTACTTATAAGTTCCACTGCCTTTTTCAAAGACTTAGGGACTTTATATGTAGATAACTGTATTGTCAACAAAAGTTTTTATTTCTTTCTCTCCAGTTTATATGTCTATTCTTATTTCACTGGATACTGTTTCTAGTCTAACATTGAATAAAAGACCATTCCTTTTTGTGATCTTCTTTCCTTGACTTTTCTGACACCAATTTCTATTGATTTTCCCCCCGATCTCTCTGGCTATTCCTTCTTAGTCTCTTCTAGTTCTATTTCTTCTGTTTTTCAAAATGATCTTTTTTTCTCATTCTTTTTTTTCTCCCCAATTTATACATGTTCCATTCAAACTGTCACTCAAATCTCATGATTTGATGTGAATCTAAATGCTTTTCTGCTGATGTAGTCACTCTGAATCCTCTATACTTATCTAATTACTCTGGCTGAATATTATAACTTGTTTTTTCAAAGACATTTATAATTCTTTAGGTCTGGGAAACATATTTTCTTCCTTCCTCTCTTATGCTTGCTATCACAGTGAATGACTCAGCTACTCAAATCACAAAACAGAATCTTGTGTAGTGACTGTTTTAAGCTTAACTTATATGAGATTAAACAATATCAATTTGTTTTTATTAATTTGTCAGAACAGTTAAATATTGGCAATTTATGTAGTTCCACCCAATCTAGTCATCAACCACTCAATTATGAATGTCTCTGAAGTTAATCCACACCTCTTCAACCCACTGCCACTACCTCTGTTGTGGGTTTCATCATCTCCATCTGGAATATGCAATACTAGCCACTCAGCTGGTCTCTCAACTGGCCTCCTTCTAGTTTCCCTCATACCCTCTCTAATATATTCTTCTAACTGTGGAGTCTCTTTATTTTTATGCTATCTATCTGTCATGTACATCCTTGGGAAAATCAAGGGTTCTGAACTTAGTTGTTTTTTTAAAAATCTATATATGGAATAGTGTAGTTTTTTTACTTGGTTGTTGTAAAGCTCAATAAGAATATGTGAGAACACTTTATGAAATATGAAGCTTTTTACAAAACACTTATTCTTCTATTCCATACTATGGTTAAAGTCCTTTCATTTCTTATCTATGAATTAATTTTCTATAAACCAAATCCACAAAACTGCCTACTACAGTTACAAAAAATTCATACTATTTGCCTCATTTCCATTGTAACTGTGAGGATATATTACCCCCAAGAATTACACAAGTATTTTCTACTGAATCAACTTTGAAAAAAATTTACATGAATGAATTTCTTACATGCTAAAGACAGCATGCCAAGACTATGTGCATTAAATCTAGTGTAAATTAAAGGACATTTCATTCACTCAAACACTTTTATGATTAGAGATTAAAGTAGGTCATCTGACTTGCACAGTTACAATCTCAATTTCTAACAATCTTAAAATAAGAATGTATGATAATCATGATTCATATAATACAGCACTTAAAAAATTATCCATAAGTTTATTACATTGTTTAACAAAAAAGCTAATTTTATCTTATTATTTTTTAACGTTTATTTATCTTGAGAGAGAGAGAGAGAGCAAGCAGGGTGGGGCAGAGAGAGAATCCCAAGATGTGGGGCTTGATCCCACAACCTGTGAAATCATGACCTGAGCCGAAATAAAGAGCTGAATGTTGAACCAACTTAGCCACCCGGGCACCCCACAAAAAAAAAGGTTTTAGTAGTTATTTGTCACACTATAAATGAAAAATAAGTCTTACTACATTTTATGTCTTGAGTTTTGGAAAACTAAACCAGTAGCCATTCTTGGTCTGTGAATATAATACAGATCGCCTATGCTTTGCAAGTTACCTTAACAGTTGCATTCTTGGTACTTTTGTATACCTATATGTTTGGAAACAGTAGGCAAAGTGAAGAGAGACAATATGAAAATGTATATTCTACATCGAGCTCAAACATCAGGACAATAACGAAGGAAAAATATCTTTATGGCAAGGAAGAGTCTGTGATAAAAGTTTCTCAATTCAAAAACACCTCTTAGGTGCGCCTGGGTGGCTCAGTGGGTTAAGGGTCTGACTTCGGCTCAGGTTACGATCTCATGGTTTGTGGGTGGGAGCCCCGCGTCACGGTTTGTGGGTTCAAGCCCTGCGTCGGACTCTGTGCTGACAGCTAGCTCAGAGCCTGGAGCCTGTTTCAGATTCTGTGCCTCCCTCTCTCTCTGACCCTCCCCTGCTCACACCCTCACGTGCTTTCTCTCTCAGAAATAAATAAAACATTAAAATTTTTTTTAAAACACCTCTTTTCCTGTTCTTAATACATATAAATCAATGAAATATAGAAACTTTGAAAACTAGGACATATTATAATGAGCCTAAAGAGACTTTGTGTTCAATAAATGTTTGTTTTTCTGTGAGTAAATAAATAAATAATTGACAACTTAAATGTCTGACAACTTTAATTTAGAAAACCTCTGAATTCATTGATCCAGGTCCTTATCTTTATATGCACCTTTTTTAAAAGGACAAACTCTCAAAAGATCACTGACAACTTGAGCTTTATTTTATGGTGTCGATCATTTCGTGGTCTCTATCTCTGTAGATTCTCTTTTTCTCAAAGTCTCAAATTGTATAAATACTTTCAGTTGTGATCACCTGACCAGATGCCTGAAAATTACCTGATCTATTTAATATAACTTGTTTAGCTGAATCAATTTAATTTCCAGATCATATGTTCACACAATTATTTCACTTAATCCATTTCAAGGTGGCTTCCTCTTTTGCGCCTTGCTGATTCACCTCCCTTTGATTGATCCAACTCTAGAATAAGTAATGACCTACATGAGAATTTTAAAATAACACTGCTGAAAAATCAAAAGACACATTCTATTCATCTTCTCAGGCCAACCATTCCAGGAATAATAAGTCATCTTTAAATTCAATGTCTTGCCTTTTTTCTTTCACAGAAAATGAAAGGCTTATGAAAGGTATGTCCTGATCATACCTACAAATTAAAATATGAATATTGGATTATCACTGAAGGTACTATAAATTCCAGTTAAATCAAAATATGATCCATTACATTTTCTGTAGTAATTTATCAAAAGTCACCTTTCACTTTTTTGTGTGCTGTGCAAAACTGAACGTTTAACAAATATGAGAAGAGACAATGCAATTAACCATTTTTCACTTAGAAATTTAGGCAGTTCTGTTTCTAACCTTTTCATATTAATTTGATTTTTAAAGTTTCCTGACTGTACCTGATACGCAGCAGTTTTAGCTAGATAATGAAGTTTTATTTCCAAATGTAGTTTTCTTAGGAGAAGCAGTGGGGATTTACCTGAGATCATTCTATTCTGTGAAAATTAAGCCTGAGTTTTCATGTTGCCTCATTTTATAAATATAAATTTATAATGTGGTCATTATATAAATAAAGGGAAATAGAAAGGGATAGAGGGACACTTTTTTTTTCATTAATTGACCTCCTTACCTCCCTCCTCCTTAGAATCATGATTGAACCACATTAGACTATTCTTACATGAGGTTTTCTGTAGTATCAGAAAATTTGTTATTCCTGTCTCCCTTTAATTTTTTACATAAAATGTTTATTTGAGAGAGAGAGAAGAGAGAAGAGATTGGGAGAGAGGAAGAGAGAGAGAAAGAGCATGTGCACACACAGTTGGGGTGGAGCAGAGAGGAGGAGACAGGATCCAAAGTGGGCTTTTCACTGAGAGCTGAGAGCCCCACGAGGCGCTTGAATTCATGAACTATGAGATCGTGACCTGAACCAAAGTTGGACAATTAATCAACTGAGCTACCCAGGTGCCCCATGCCTCCATTTTACTACAGATAGATAAATAAGGGGAAAAAATGGCCAGTTTCTGCACCTCATTTTCTTAGAGAAGAGTCTAGCTTATCTTTAACACAAACTCTTTTACTTACTAACTTGAATAGTCTAACATCAAGTTTCATTTGTTTGGGGGAGTATTTTTTTAAATAACATCTTCAGTATTTCAAATAAGTGTATTAACTATGAAGTATTTATATTTCACATGAAGAGCCACTGATACCTAATTTCAGATCTTTGATAATTTAGTCTTTCAGAAGGATTAAGTTGACTTCTGCAGACTGACTTTCAGTAAGAAGTAGCAGTCCTGTCTTTGGGAGCACTATCACCTTACTATGTCCTTAAATCACTAAATCTAACAGATAGGTGGAAACTTCATTAATTTTCACTATGGGGTATTATAATTTTGAGCTCTAAACAGATGTGAATACGTGGGACCTATCAGCTCCTACTGAATTACCTATTTCTTCCTGGATGTTTTAAATATTTCTTATTAGTGGATAACACATTTCTCAACATTATTCCCTATAGTATCAAGTAATGAGAAATTATTTGTTGATTAACTAAAGCAACCGATATCATGTGATTTATAGGGTAGTTAAAAATCACATTATCTTAAAAAATGGATATATCAAATTAGATTAAATCTAAGGTACTTAGATTCTATGATACAAACAATTGTGTCACTTATTCTTCAGGCTTAACTAATATATGTATTAATGCAATGAGTACTTGTTAAAGGCTCAATATATACAGAATAATATAGAGTATATGTAGCTGATACTGTCAGGGATCTCGTGAAATCCTCTCATTTTCATCATTTCACTGCACCTGTGCCAGCTAGGTGTCACCATTACTTGCATTCTTTGTGTGAGGGCTTTCTTTGAACACTTAGCTACTTTATTATTCATGGGTCAGGCTGGATCACCATCTTCCAAAAAGCAGCTTTAACCATAGACCAATGGAAGTTGATGTATAAGTATCCATCTTCTTGCCCCTCAAGTGGGATAACTCTGAGCACTTGTTTTATACTGAGTCCCAGATTTCTCTAAAAGGATTCCATTTCATTTAACCACAACAGTAACTTACTTAAAAAATAAAACTGGGCTGGCAGTCTTCCCTAGTTTTTTTCCTATTCCCCTAATGTTATGGTTGACAATGACATTCCAAACTAACTACTTGCCCTAGAATCCTTGTCTTAGAGTTTGTTTCTCAGGAAACCAAACTAACACAGATAGATACAGATGATATACATGTAAATATTGATTTAGATAAGAATATAGATTTACATAATTTGCCATCATCATCAGAATGAGTCATCAATTGGATTGTATTTGAAAAATAATTTATTGTATACAACAGTGTCTCTTCCTGTTTAAAGTCCCCTAGTAAGTTTCAACACATAGAATGATGTAATTCAGGGAAAACTTCATTATATCTAGGAACTAAAACAGGAACATAATGCAATGAATTTTGCATTGATAAATCATTTATTGGTAGTTTCTTGTATTTTTTAGACTGCAGAATATGAGTAATAAATAATTTATCTCATTTTTTTCTGGTAGCTCAGTTAAGTGTTCGACTCTGGATATCAGCTCAGGTCATGATCTCATGGTTCACAAGACTGAGCCTTGCATCAGGGATTCTCTCTGTCCCTCCTCCACTCACACTCTTACTCTCTCTCAAATAAATAAACATTTACAAATAAAAATACATTTTATTTTAATTGCTTCTAAATTACTCTAATTCAATTTGAACTCTTAAGTATTCTTAAAAATTGAAATTAATGTTTATAGCATATATATACATATATCAGATTGTTTCCCAAGGCTACAAAGGATGTCATTGAAGCAAATGAAACTAAAATGCCAGATGCTGTGTTTACATAGTTAAATACTTTAGATTCAGGGGCCCCTGGGTGGCTCAGTCGGTAAGCATCTGACTTCAGTTCAGGTCATCATCTCACGGTTCGTGGGTTTGAGCCCCGCATTGGGCTTTGTGCTGACAGCTAGCTCAGAGCCTGGAGCCTGCTTCGGATTCTGTGTCTCCCTCTCTCTCTGACCCTCCCCTGCTCACACTGTCTCTCTTTCTCTCTCAGAAATAAATAAAACATTAAAAAAAAAAAGTAGTTTAAGATTCAAAAACTCTTGCCAAAACAGTGCAGGGAGTCCCTGAGTATACTCATGTGTACTTCATGCAGCTGCCATTAACAATGGTCTCCTGTATATCTGTAGTACATTGTCAGAACCAGGGAATTACCAATGGCATGATGCTGTTGAAAATACTGTTCTTATGTAGATTTCATCAGTTTTTACATGCACTCTTTGTGTGTGTTTCTGTGTGTCTGTGTATGTTTCTAGAAAATTTTATCATGGGAGTAGCTTTGAGTCACCATCTCTTTGCAGTCTAGAAACAGAACTGTTTCCCCACCACTTAAACACTACCTAATGTTACCCCTTAATAATTACATACTGTCTCAAGCCTAACTCTGGGCAATTGTTGACCTATTCTCTATCACTGTAACATTGTCACTTTGAGAACACTGTGTAAATGGGCTAATACAATATGTAAACTCTTTGAGACAGTTTTTTTTCTTTCCATTCAGCATTATATCCTTGAGAGGGGTCCACAGTCCTTGCAAGTATCAATAATCTGCTGCCGTTTATTGCTAAGTAGGATCTCATTATATGTATGTACTATCTATTTACATGTTGAAAGACATTTAGTATGAACATTTATGTACAGACTTATTTGTGAACGTAAGTTTTCATTTCTGTAGAGCAATAGTTAAGAGTGTATTTGTAGGGTGCATGTAGGCATATGTTAGTTTTTAAAGAAATGCTAAACTGTTTTCCAGAGTTTCTGTACCATTTGCATTCTTACCAACCATGCATGTAAGATAAAGTTTATTTTCATTCTCTACATCAGTTATATGCTTTTCTGACTATCATGTAAATAACATGATGACTAAACCAGTGATTTTTCAAACAACTGAGTTGTTTGTACATAAAGGCACTTAGGGGAGTAAAGATGCAGATGTCCCATTATCATTAATGAGAATAGCCCTAGCCACAGTGGGCCACATTGGCCCTAGGCTAGTTTGTTTCCATAATAACTCTTTCAAGTACATTATTATTATCATCTTAACAATAAAAAATTAAGACTCAAAGTGATTTAATAACTTATTGATGATCACACATATAGTTTAAGAGAGGGTCAGGGTTCTAATTTCAGTTTGAATTCCAAGCTGAATCTTTCATTAATAACATGAGTTCATGAATAGAGATTGGGCCTGAAAAAATGACAGTAGTTAATTTGTTGGGATAAATTTTTCTCAGCTAACATTAGTTTTTAAAATGCTGAGGTTGAATTTGCAAGGTGACAAAAGTCTCACTCCTTGAAAACATCTTTGAAATATACAGACCAAGGCCCATAGTTATAAAGACTTAATGTCATTTTGTAGAGAAGAATGACCATTTTAATTAAATATATGTCTCAAATATATGTAAGCTATGTTATTTCTGATATCATACATTTAGTGAAATAATACCAATAAAATGATACTTGTAAATGTAACCAACACCTGACTTTATGTACATTAAATCTGGAAAATTATGTCTTGCAGCAAACTTGTATCTTATAGGAACTAAATTTTCTGGATAAGTGCTCTTATGAGTACTGGTTAACCAAATGACTATAATCTCATTCAAAATAAAACATTTTTAACAGAAAATAATTGAGTTTTCTATTACATGTCATATACTTAGAAATGATGTTATATATTCATTTAATATAATGAGAATCTCGTTTAAATGACATCTATGTAAACATTTGATGTACAGAATGATGTTGGATTTGTACTCAGCTTTGGCTGACATGTTAGCATCTGTCTTCAATCTGTTTAGAAAAATGAGCTCCCAGGTTGTTGTTTATTTCTTTTTTTCCATGGCAACAGAAGACTTTGGAAATATGCTTTCCTCTAACCTTATACAATGCCAGTTACAAACACCAGTTTGTAGGCTTAATTTTTAAATGAAATGCATATGTAAGTTACCTAGTCTGGAGCAGTAAGTTAAAGTGTTACCACACAACAACAGTAATTCTGTGGGAAAGTAATATTACCTAGAAACAACATCTCAGAGGCAAAATCTCTGCCAACCTCCTCATCCCTAGGATTGAAAATGATTATTCACCAACCCTATTCTAACTACTAATAACCCAAAGAATACTTATAAATTGAATTTCCTTTCCTTTTACACATATATCTTAGATTTGCCCTTTATCAGACCTAGAAAAAAAGAATGGTGAAACTTGCTACAGCTTATTTAATTGGATAAGGCAGAAGTGTAACGTATGAATCCAGCCACACTGAGTCTTTACTCCTAGTCCTCCGATAGCCTCCACTACACTTGTGAAGTCGGCTTTGTTAAGACCTGGCATGTCCTGACTTCTGCGTAGCTCTGGCCTTGTTCCTTTTGTGAGGGATCCTGCTCCATTGATTCATTCTGCTCTTGGGCTTCCAA
Organism: Crocuta crocuta; assembly: GCF_008692635.1. Classification (NCBI taxonomy): domain Eukaryota; kingdom Metazoa; phylum Chordata; class Mammalia; order Carnivora; family Hyaenidae; genus Crocuta; species Crocuta crocuta. The sequence goes on along the minus strand of NW_027528977.1, from coordinate 20,259,263 downwards.
GTGGGCATCACTATTTCCTGCCTCAGGAAACCCGCAAAGTCATCCCCTGTGCTTGAAATTCCCTTGTTCAAACTTCAGCTGGTCATATCAATGCATTCCTCATCTTTACTTCCTCAGACTTCCAAACTGACATCAATGTTTCTGTTATACTCTCTCATATATTCTCCAGTTTTAGTTTATATATATAACTACAAAATATGACACATATTATTTGAATGACTATTTGTTTCAAGGCAGACTTCTACACTAAAGTGGAAATTCTACCAGGAAAGGCCACACCTTTCTTCTTCAAAACATACTTATTGTGTGAATCATCTACCAATAAATACCTGCTCTAAGCTATAGTAAATTTTTAAAGAGCTTGCTGTTAAGGAAGCCTTTTGGTTTAACATGGAATCCAAGGTCAGAGCAAGTCAAGGATCAAGTTCTCAAATGAGATACTTGTTAACTTTGAACAAAATTATATGGATAGCTCTTTATAGTATAAAAATACATGTTTCTTAATCTAATTCATGGACAGTGTTATAATTAGAAGTATAATTATATGATTTGGCTAAGGTTTTATGTAAAATTCTCAACAGAGAGATTCCCTCTGACCAAGTAAATTTGTTGGCCAGTCAAGCTTTATTACAATTCATTCTGCAAAAATGATGTAAACCCAACTGGCATTAAAAAAAAATTATTACACTTTTATATTACATAGAATATTTCACTTCTACCTTCGCATATCTGGGGCATTATAGTTGTGAGACGTGGGAAAAGTGATGTTTTTGCATTCTATAAACAATGAAGTTTTTTTCTTAGCAGAAATATTAAAATTGGATTAGATTTGATAATGTATTGCTATGGAAAAATTATGTCCAGGGTTGCCTGAGTGGCTTAGTCAGTTGAGTATCTGACTCCTGGCTTTGACTCATGTCATTATCCCAGGGTTGTGGGATTGAACCCTGCTTTGGGCTCTATACTGAGAGTGGAGCCTGCTTATGATTCTCTCTCTGCCTCTCCCCTCTCCCCGACATGTGTACACTCTCTCTAAAAATAAAAAAAGAAAAAGGGGAAAAACAGATTGTCCAAATCTTACCTGACTAGTATATTAAGGGCAAGAAAGACATTTATCATTTTATTCAAGTGACAAAACATTTAATTATCTACAAATTTTTAAGGCTCAATATGATTTAGTCCAAGTGACACTTGGCTAATTTTCTTAAATGTGTAATATTAATATTGCTTTTGTTTGGTATTATTCATATTTTTCCTGAATTACAGGATCAGTATGGATGTTAAAATTTATTTAGTATCTTAAACCTAAAAAATATGTGGTCTTTTTAAACATAATTTTAAAACATTGCTTTCTCTTGGACCACTATCAGAAAACTCAGCCACCTGGATAAATACTAAGTTTTCACTGACACAGTTAGAAAGTCTAGATTTCACAATCTTATAATTTAAGAGCATATTTAAAATGTAGTTATAATTATTTAATACAATAAACATAAACAGGATTCTAAATGACCCCAATATATAAATTATATATATTCTGTAAATTCTGATTATAAACATGTCATACTTTTTATATTTCATTAGCCTCTAAGAACATACTAGAATATGATCTTATGCCTCAACTTTATTATGAAATGAATCTGTGGTGACTTACAATAATATGAAGATAATGCAAATATTTATTTAGATTAATGTTCATAAAATATTCTTCCCAATGTGAGAATGATGACTATTTATCACAGTAAAGAACATTCCGATTAGTCACATTTCAGTTTCCTAAAAGAAGTAAATAAAATTAACTACATCCTTGTATTTAGTTTCCTTAAGGTACAAAGTTATATATGTTTTTTCAAGAAGAGAGACTACTGGATCAAAAAATTTACGGATATTTGGTTTTCCTACATAATGTCTATTCTGAAGGATACAGATCTATATCTGTATAGAATAAAATCACTTTTCCTATCTATAACACGTAAAAGTAACATTAAATCAGAAGGATTTAAGGATGCTTGGAATTAGATTATGGTCAATGTGGTACATATGAAAATCACTTTGTAGGAGTGCAACGGAGAGCATCAAAAAGGGATCCACTTTCTAGAAATGCCATGTGTTAATTAGAAACCTAGATGCCTCTCAAGTGGGAAATTCCACAGAGTATTCACCAGGGTCAGGACTAGCAGAAACTGTTATTTTAGCATTGATTAATGATTTTGTCAAACAAAGTCAACCCTTGAAGGATACTATCCCAGGGCAGCTGCAATAGTGAGAAGACTCTACTTTTATGAACATTTTAATGATGTTCAGAAAAAAGAGGTCAACATTTTACCCAACCTTCACTCAAAAGAAGGGCTCCTACTGCCGCCCCGGCTTCTACCCCAGCAATAAGCCTCCCATGAATTGCTGGAAAAGCCAGATAATAGATAAATGATCAATATTCTTCTCATGTTTCATATAGCCTTCAACTCAGCATGCTTCTATCATTCAGAGTTTATTGAAAGTTAGCTGAAAATTACCACATGTTTTTCTACCATTTCAAACCATTGAACTTGGAGAGCACAAGCTTTTAAGTTAAATTCAAGGGAGACTAGTTTTTGCATAAAAGAAAAAAAATCCTAACAGGTGTACGAAAATAGGATTTATACTAGGATGACAAATGGATGTTTTATAAAATGTGAACTGACTCACAACAACCAGGAGTAGCTTAGGGATTAGTCTTTAAAGATGACAATGACTGTGTCATGCTGATACATGCAAGCATCTCCCAAGAATTGACTGGCATGTGTTTGTTTAGTAAAGATTTCCTACAGGTTATCCCAGTTAAGCTTGATAGCTTGTTAACAAAGAGCTCCTGCCCAAGGGCACCTTATAGACATTTCACACTATACTAAATACCAACATAAAATTTATGTTTAGACAGAAAACAGTCTGTTTATCAAACCTTGCTGAGTTTCCCACCTTAGGTTGCATATTTGCAAACCAAATTTACAACACATCATGTGTTGGTTCATGTCTCAGATACCAAGACAATACAGCAGGTGAAAATCAGTCATTAATGAAAAGGATAAGTTTACCTGTAGGTATAATTTGGCCGTAATTAGTATGAACTCAGAACACTTTTGTCACTTTTTGATAGACTGAGAATTCTCAATTAGCATACAACATAAAATATGCTTTGTACTGGAGGCTTGTTGGCAATGATTTTGTGAAAGAGAACGTATTATACTGTCACCCCATTTTTTAAAAAAAATGTTATTTCCAAATATACATTTGTTTTACATTTTTAAACATGTTAAACCAAACATGTCTAGCTTGTCCAGAATTATAATTTTGATAGTTTCTTTTTCTAAGAGAAGTTGGCCCCTTCAGCAGAGATTGGCATACATGTTAATAGACATAGTTTGATGAGAATTCATCACACACACACACACACACACACACACTCTCTAAATGCATGGGTTAAATGACTTTCTGCATGCTTAACATTTTAATTCCTAAAAATTGTTAATATATTAAGGAGACCTCAGCATAGCATTATGGTATTTTAAAGTTGGGAAAAAAGAAAATAGCAAAGATACCACTAAGACTGAAGTTGAGTTAATAGCAGAAGTGAGATTAGTATATTTAAGGTACTTTAAGAATAAAACAAAAACCAAGGGACATTTGTGTGGTTGGTTGAGAACCCAACTTTGAATTTCTGCTCAAATGGTGATCTCAGGTTCATGGGATTGAGCCCTATGTTGGGCTCTGCACTGAATGTGGAGCCTGCTTGAGATTCTCTCTCTCTCTCTCTCTCTCTCTCTCTCTCTCTCCCCCTCTCCCCCCCCACCCTCTTCCCCCGCTCACTCTCTCTCTCTAAAATATAAAATTAAGTTACGTTAAAAAGGGGGGAAAACTATAAAAAAAGATAACAATGATCAGAAAACCCTTCTAATTTAAGGAAAGATCATGAGGTGAATTTCCATTATTTTTAAAATTTTATTTATTTTTGAGAGGGAGAGAGAAAGTGAGAGAGAGAGAGAGAGAGAGAGACCGTATGAGCAGGGGAGAGGCAGAGAGAGAGGAAGACACAGAATCTGAAGCAGGCTGCAGGCTCTGAGCTATCAGCAAAGAGCCCAACATGGGGCTCGAACTCAAGAACTCTGAGGTCATGATCTGAGCCAAAGTCGGAAGGTTAACCAACTGAGCCACCCAGGTGCACCCCATCAAAGTGAAGAATACTTGTAAGTAAAATAATAATAAGAACGCAATTAGACATAATCTTAATTCTAGACTCTAGTCATTTCACTGCCACACCCAAAAATCATTTAGCAAAATAAAACCTACATCTTTATCCCAAAATTTAGTCCATGGTCATTGCCACCACCATGACCACCATTATCACTGCCAGCACTGCTATTTCCTTCTCATTCTCAATCTCCTAAAATATTTGAAAATCTGTTATATGCCATGCAGTTACCTAGGACATAAAACTAATAAAAAGTGAATTTTGGCACAATTTCAAGTCTATTTCTCCTGAGTTCTAAACTACTTAATTTATTAGAAATTATTCCTCTAGGAACCTGGGTGGCTCATTCAGTTAAGCTTCTGACTCTTGATTTTGACTCAGGTCATGATTTCACGGTTTTGTGAGTTTGAGCCTCACGTCAGGCTCTGCACTGGCAGCATGGAGCCTGCTTGGTATTCTCTTTCTCCCTTTCTCTCTGTACTTCCCACCTGTGTTGTCTTTGTCTCTCTCAAAATAAATAAACTTAAGAAATATAAAAATAAAAAAATATGCCTCTACAATTCCAAACACACTAAACATGATTTAAATACATGGTTTTAAGATATATATAGACAAAAAGATATTTCAGTTCTTAATTACACTGTTTAGATTTCTATTTTTAATCAGATATAGCATTTAATAGACTTACTTTTTTTTTTCTTAGTTTATTGTCAAGTTGGTTTTCATATAACACCCAGCACTCATTCCAACAAGTGCCCTCCTCCATGGCTATCACCCCCCCTTCCCCTCTCCCTCACCCCCATCAGCCCTCAGTTTGTTCTCAGCATTCAAGAGAATAGACTTACTTTTGAGCATAAAAGTAATTTTTTAAGTGACACTTGTTATTTTGAGATATTTGTAGATGAATCTCCATGTGGAAATGAAGTTGTAAGAAATAATACAGAAATATTCCCTTATACTCTTTACCCAGTTTCCCCCACTATGTGTAAACTAATAGTACCATGTCACAACTAGAATATTGGCATTGATAAAGTCAAGATAAAATTTCATCACCACAATCCCTTCTGGTGCCTTTGGGTAGCCACACCTACTTCCCTTCTCATCCTTCTTCACCTCATTCCTAATCCCTGACAGCCAAAAATCTGTTTTCCATTTCTATAATTTTGTCATTTCAATAATGTTACCTGAATGGAATCATACAGCATGTGATCTTTGGATTGGCCTTTTTCCCCCCCCACTCAGTGTAATTCCTTGGAAAATCCAAGTTCTTCTGTGTATTGATAGCTTATTCTCTTTCATTGCTGAGTAGAATCCATTGTCTGGTTGTATGACAGTTTGTTTAACCATTTACCATTTGGAGAAAATCTGGGTTGTTTCTAGTTTGGGGGTATTATGAATAAATCTGATGGAAGATTCATGTACAGGTTTTAGCATCAAAACAACTTTCATATTTCTGGTATAAATCCTCAAGTGTGCAAATGCTGGATCATATGGCAGTTACATGTTAATTTATAAGAACTGCTAATTATATTTCAAATACTTTTAAATTATTTGCCAAAATGGCTGTGCCATTTTATATCCTCATCAGCAATATATGAGTGATTCAGTTTCTCTTCTTGTCACCACCATTTGATGTCATTATTCTTTATTTTAGGTATTCTGATACGTAATATCTCACTGTAGTTTTAATTTGTTTCCTTTATGCGAACAAAATTGAATATCTTTTCTGTTTGGTGTCCTCTTTGTTGAAGTATATCTTCATTGTTCATGTGCTCATTTTCTTTCTTTTTTTATTACAGAGTTTTGAGAAATCTTTATATACTGTAAACAGTAGTTATTTGTTGGGTAAATGATTTGCAAATATTTTCTCCCATTCTGTTTCTTGTCTTTCTGTACGAGCGAGAGAGAGAGGGAGAGAGTGTGTGTGTGTGTGTGTGCCGCACACATGCACAGGCGCGCATGTAGGAGAAAGAGAGAGGGAGAGAGACTTGGTTTTGTCATCCTTTTAATAGGGTCTGTTGCAGAGCAAAGGCATTTAATTTTGAAGAGGTCCAATTTATTTATTTTTCCTTTTTTGAACCATCTTTTTGGTTTCAAATCTAAGAACTCTCTCCCTACTCCTAGATCCTAAAGATTTTCTCCTATTTTTTCTAAAAAATTTATAATCTTATGTTTTTACATTTTAAGTCCATGATCCATTTGAGTTAATTTTTGTATAAGGTGTGAAACTTAGATTGAGATTGGTTGGTAGACTGATTGTTTGAGTTAACTATAGATGTCTAATTTTTTCAGCACTATTTATCAAAAAGACAAATTGAATTGCTTCCCTTTATTGAAATGCTTTTGCTTTTTTGTCCATAATTAGTTGGGCTTATTTGTTTGGGTCTATTTCTGTTCTCTATTTTGTTCTTTTCACCCATGTGTCTATTCCTCCACCAATTCCATGTTATCTTGATTCATGTAACCACATTGTAGACTTTTTAAAAAATAGTTTATTTATTTTTGAGACAGAGGGAGACAGAGCATGGGCGGGGGAGGGGCAGAGAGAGAGTGAGACACAGAATCTGAAACAGGCTCCAGGCTCTGAGCTGTCAGCACAGAACCTGATGCGGAACTCGAATCCTCTAAGATCATGACCTGAGACGAAGTTGGACACTTAACCGCCACCCAGGCGCCCCTGTAGACTTTAATATTAGATTGATTCCTCCCACGCTCTTCTTCTTTTTTCAATATTGTTTGTTCTATTCTAGGGTTTGTGCCTTTTCAGAAAATTTTAAATAAGTGTGTCTATATCTACAAAACATCTTGCTGAGATTTTGATAGAAATTGCATTAAACCTATATAGATCAACTTAGGTCAAATTGACATCTTTGCTATGTTAACTTTCAATATATAAAGACGGCATTTTTTTTTGAAAGTTTTTCTTTTATTTTTTATTAGCTTTTTGTAAATTTCAGCATATAAATCCTACAGAACAAATACAATTTTGAGATGTAAAGTACTCTTTCTCCCCCTTGGGTGATTTTAATTTTATAAACAAGACAAGAATCGAAGCAGAATTAATTTGGGGGGAGGGGTTATAAAAACGACAACACTGGAGAGGCAGGTAAAGAGATGCTAAGCATGCAGAAGAGGAGGAGGAGGAAGTTAGGATGGGCCAGCATTGCACCGTGTGCCAAAAGTGCCTGGAAAAGCCAGCATTACGTTGTATGCCCAAAGTGCGGCTGCGTTTCTGCTGCGGAGGATGCCCGTCGTTTCTGCCTCCGGCTGGTGGCCATATCGCTGAGGGAATGCTACAGTGATTTTAGGACAAGTCCCTTAGAACCCCATCGGTCTTCAGACATGAGGAGTGCTATGGATTTACACCAACCTCCCACCTTCACCATCACACAAGAGAAGAACCTTTCAACTTGCTATCCAAAGTTCTCTGAGAATTTCTTCTCTTTCAGAAGGTATCTACATTCACAGTGGGCAGGGTGGTGGCCAAAGACCAGAACAAGTCTGACACCCAAACTGTAGGGTCTGAGTTTGACACCATCGATATCCATCCAAGTCATCTCCATTGCACCTGCACCCTCAGGGGGAGGATTGGGTCACAAGGTTATCAGTTATGCTAGATGTGCAGGAAGTGCCAAAGACCTTTTGACGTGTGTACCTGGCTGTACTACCGAAGTTTTGTTTTTCTGTAAATACACCGTTCTTTTGGAAATTTTCTTAGGACAAGCAAGGGACTTAACAGAGCTATGTGTGAGAAACAAATTGCTCTTCTAGAAACCGTATGTAGAAGTTTCATTTTTAAAAGGTATTAGAGATACTATAGCACTGTTTATCCAAGGTGTTAACTATTGTGTGTCTAGTGCCAGTTAAACATTTAAATTTTGATAGAAATCTACTGAAGGCACGTATCAGATTATGTAAATAGTGGAAATGTCAACTTGATTTGTATCTGGCTCTATATAGGTATTTTTGTTTCGCTGTGTTGTATTGTGTTTTGTTTCGTTTTGTTTGATCCTGATCATTCTAGACTTTATAAAGCATGGTATTGTAAAGTACATTTGCTGTAAAGTGAGATAGAAATGGTTTTGAGCCTCATTCTACTGCAGCATAGATGAGTAACTTTAGCCAGTTTACCCTTTTATCAATTTTCCTGTATTGTATTTGATCACTGTTACTTTATCACTCTGATAAACTTATATGAAGTGAAAAGTTATTGATATGATGGTACAAGTTAAACAGTGATACAAAATATGATGGAACAATCAGGATTGTAGAGTAAACATGGTATCGTTTTAGAGGTTTTAGGAAGGTCTCTCCCCCTAAATACTTTTGACAATCCAGAATCCTCCCTTTTGTTTAAGCTCTGTTTCTATTATTTTTCTTCTAAAATACAAATACTCCTGGGGAAAATAAGACATTCAAACTTTAGTAGAGGGGTGCCTGGGTGGCTAAGTGGGTTGAGCCTCTGACTCCTGATTTCTACTCAGGTTATGATATTATGGTTTGTGGGATTGAGCCATGTGTCAGGGTCCACTCTCTCTCTCTCCATCTCTTTCTGCCCCGTTATTTATTTTATTTTTTTTTTAATTTACATCCAAGTTAGTTAGGGTATAGTTGGATAATGATTTCAGGAGTAGAATCCAGGTACTTATCCCCTATGTATAATACCCAGTGCTCATCCCAGCATGAGTCTTCCTTTATGCCCCGTGCCCATTTAGCCCATCTCCCCACCCCCAACCCCTCCAGCAATTCTCAGTTTATTCTCTATATTTAAGAGTCTTCTATGTTTTATTCACCTCCCTGTTTTTATATTATTTTTGCTTCCCTTCCCTTATGTTCATCTGTTTTGTATCTTAAATTCCACATATGAGTGAAGCCATATGATATTTGTCTCTCTCTGACTAATTTCCCTTAGCAAAATACAATTTAGTTCCATCCAAGTTGTTGCAAATGGCAAAATTTCATTCTTTTTGATTGCCAAGTAATACTCCATTGTATATATACTGCATCTTCTTTATTTTGAAGCATTTCTCAAGAAAATATGTTTCAGCAGTAAGGAACTGTCTAGACACGGAGGAGAATACAACAGGACACAGCGTCTTTTGGTTATTTTCTGATAAATGTGACCAAAATATAAGCCACTGGCTTCTCTACCATCCTGCATTTTAGAATCATCTTGGAAATGAAATACACACACACACACACACACACACACACACACACACACCTATGTCAGGGCCTCACTCTGGAGTTTCTGTTTTGTTTAATTGGTGTACACTGGGGGCTGTACATCAGTATTTTTTATCAGTGTTTTTTTTTTATTTTTCATCCTGCCCTTTGACTGTACATATAACTAGGTTTGAAACGCTCTTGCATAGAAATTACAGAAACCAAATGGAGTAAATTGTTTAGGTATCCTGGAATGATCTCTAGAGTAAGATTCAAAAGAACCAGATTCTAATTCGGAATTTTGTGAAAACAATTTGATTTTTCTAGATTTTCTCCTCATTTGGAAAAATAAAACAATTTATTGCATTTAGTTCAAATTTCTTATTCTAAAATAACATGATTCTAAAATCAAAGACATTTCAAATTTTTCCTTCGTTTGGCTATATGAATCAATATTTGCACATAGACTTAATATGACAGATTCTCCCTTAAATAGGCATTAGATTAATGGATGGTTAGAGATAGTTTACATATCCCATCTCCAGCATAAGTTTTTTTAATCTTTTAATTCTTTTTAAATTTATTTCTGAGAGAGAGAGAGTGAGCGAGCACATGAATGGGGGGGGCTCAGAGAGAGAGGGAGACACAGAATCTGAAATAGGCTCCAGGCTCTGAGCTAGCTGTCAGCACAGAGCTCCATGCAGGGCTCGAACCCANCCCCCCCAGCATATGCTTTATCAGACATCCTGAAAGGAACCTAGGCACATTAGGGAAAATAACATTTCTCTTTCAGATTCAGTATGATCCATCACTTGCTTTCAGCAAAAGTTATTGCCAGGTGCTAGACAGGAATGGTCAGAACATTCCTGAATGCTACCAGTTAGCTGTGCAAAACTTGACTGTGGGGAAAGATTCTCCCTTGTTCTTCCAGATTCTGCTCAGATATTATGAACTATTAGCTTTAATTACACTTTTAGTTGTGTGGTTCTGAGAATAAGAATAAACTACCCTCAAATCTTCTGCAAATATATTGAAAAAATCCAGTCTCATAGTTAACTTATGTGCCTCAGTAACAGATAGGTGTTACTGAAGGTGTGTTGATGTATTCTAAAGAATCCCAAAAAATTATTCTAGAATCTGTGTCAGCTATTTTCTGCTTCTGAAACTATAGTGCTTTAATGAATTTCAACTTAACAGTGTAGATTTTAATGCCTTGGTTAAATAATAAATCTAAGAAGCTTTAGGATCAGAGTGGATGAATATGAATGCATAAGGATATGTATATGCTCAATTTTTAAAATTTTATTTGAATGTTAATAATGGGTCAGAGCAGATGTTTATCTAAAATTATGGCAGTAGAAGCTATACCCACTGCCAAGGGTGCTTGTTTTGGCTTCTCTAAGGTTGAATCCAGCTCAGGGCATGAACAGGCAATTTCATGAGAGATGGAGTGCCAAGAGTCCCAGCGCTTAAATCAAACAAATAAATAGGTAAATGGCTAATGAACCTCTGAAGCAGATGTGGATGATTTCGGTATGCTATTATACAGAATTGTTGGAGAGTGCAAAATAACATCATATTAAGGCATAGCACAAGATACGCAAAATGGACAAGCAAAAAGAAGGTTTTTCCAAATGCTTTTGAACTGAACTTCATCTTAAGCATTTAGCATATGTATGTTCTGAATGGCTTCTTTCAAAAAATATTTTTAAGATAATTTAGACTTAAATTGAACTAAATTTCCAATTGTTTCAGAGCCTCTTAGAGCCCCTGTTTTTTTAAATTCAGAGAAACAAAAACTTTAAACTTTTATAATGTCCATATGTTAGAGTTAAATCTGATAACTGTAGAAAAAGAAACAGCCATCATCTTTTAAAGGTTTCCACCTAGTGGCAAAGTTATTATGAGCAAAATGTAGGACCTCAGTGATTAAAGCCAACAGAAACTGTAATGTTAGGCAAATACATCATCCTTAGTACTTAGTTAAGTTGAGAACCGTACATTATATACATTCAAGATGTTAATAGCAGGTGATAAACTAAATAATGTCTTAGAATAAGTCTACTTTTCTTCCTTTAGGTTTACTAGATTGCTGCCTAAATTGCTGTTAGATGTCATACCTCTAGGAAGACTACACAAAGTTGTTGTTTTAGGCTTCATAGAAAGATGCAGCATATGAAGTAGTAACTTTATTTAAAATTACAAATAAGATGTTGTATATGTGGTCAGATTATTCATAGTGAAGAGTATTGCCCTGAAAATGAGTGAAGGGATATGGACTCTTCCCATTAATTAATCATACAAATTTGGGTTATACCATCTTTCTAGGTCTCAATTTTACGCTGTTTAAAATGAAGGGTTTAATATTAAATCAGAGACTATACACCAGTAACAATAGGACAATTTGACTTTATATGTATTCTGTTTAATCTGTAATAATTAGAGAAGGAGAGTAAAGATAAAGCAGGGAGTTGGGAGTATTTTAACTTTTGAATAGAACAGCACTCTATACCATGTCCCAATCACTCTTGAGTCCCTTCACACACTAGCGGTTATGCTTTTTATGTTACCCACCTACACTTTGGAGACATTGGGCTTGTTTGTGTCTCCTGTTTTGGATGATTTCAAGATGACATCTAGATTTAACACATTCCAGAGTTATCTAGGCACCATGGAAAAACAGTGTTAATGACTAATATTTATTGGGTTATTAGGTACCAGATTGTACATAATTTAAATTCTTAGAGCCATTCTAGGAAGTAGATAACTATCACTTATCTTTTCCTAATGAATGAAGAAACCAAGGAAGTTATTTATGGAAGTTAAATAATTGGCCTGAAGTCACCTAGCCTGCAAGTGGCAGGACAGGGATCCAGAACATAAGGTCTTAATACGTTTCAAACTAGAGCTATAGCATCTGTATTGTACGGTTGATTAGTCACTTTCTACATAGCCTATTTTTTTAAGTTTATTTATTTTATGAGGGAGTAGGCACGTGTGTGTGCACACATGCACATGTGTGAGCAGGAGAGGAGCAGAGAGAGGGAAAGAATCCTAAGCAGGCTCGACTGCAGTCAGCACAGAGCCCAGTTCAAGGGTGGGTCCCACAAACTGCGAGTTCATGACCTGAGCCGAAATCAAGTGTTAATGACTTGATTAATGACTGAGCCACTCAGGCGCCCCTCTACCCAGCCTTTTAGTATGCCTTCATTTTGAAGGTGCTTACATGGTAACAAAGAAGTCACCTTTTACTTTGTAATTTTTGTTACATTTATATAATTGAAACATGTATACATAGATAAAAAAGATAATAGCAAAGATAAAAGCAGAGAATCGACATAAGTTTTTTTTTTTCCCCAAAAGATTCTGTCCTAACTTCAGTATTGATTTGTGTAACAAAATGTTACAAAGAATTTAGAATAGAATTTAAAATATCTCTGAAACAAATACTACATTTGGGTGACATACATTTATAAAACTGGTCCTGTGTTTGTAAGGCTGACATTTGTTGACCGTGAGACCAAAGAGTTCCCTTAATCACATGATCAAGTGCAAGAAATATGGACTTTAAATGTTAACATTATTTAAGGCTATCTCTTCTAAATATACATTTTAGCAACATATCTGGTACATTGGCAAGAGAAAAAAGGAGTAACTAATTTGGATTCTTCCTGTGGACAGTCACATCTTTGATTCACAAATCCAGTGACTAAAATGAAAATATGACTACAGAAACTTTCATGTAACATGGCATATTCAATGAGATTTGTTGTACATTAATCATATTCAATGTGTGTGATTCATATGAGTTCATTGTGAAAGAAAGGGCAACGTAGTGACTAAAATTTTCACATTGCTTTTCCAATAATGTTTTACTCTGTGGTTTTCATGTGGAAATTGTTGAAGTCTGTCTTAAAATGCCAAAGAAATTCTAAGCACATTCAGACACCTGAGCTCACTGTGCATTTGAAACTGCTCCATGCTCTACTCTGAATAAACTGACCACTGAGGTTAATAGTCATCAAGCTAGGGCTTTCTGACCTATTGGAAATTTAGATCTTAGCTTACTTCATACTGCGGCATCCTGTGCTGGTCCTCTAAGGATTTACCACAAGCTGTAGAAAGCAATTATGAGTTTGGGAAGAGATGAAGCCAGAGAGGGCAAGATTAGCTTCCTAAAATTTTCCTTTTCTCTCTTTTTTTTTTCTAACATTAGCATTTCCCACCACAATGAGTTAATAGAATGAGGTAGAGAAAATTTTCCCACAGTTTGGAAAGTTGAACCTCTTTCTTTGCTTAGGTGATAGCACTGACACTTCACACAGAGGGCTAATTTACATTTAATGCTCTGGAAATTAATTACAGAGAATAAAGATAATTGTAAAAGCACCCCCTATATGCACTTCCAAAAATAAACAAACAAACCACATCATGATTACTAAGCAGCCATCTAATGCTTAATTTTATGCACAGTGGGAAGGGCACCAGTAGTCTGGAAACGGATGGAGGGGAGAGAAGAAAAAATACTAATTTGAAATATGTCACAGCAGAGGCAGTTTTATGTGGTAATGACCTGCAGCTTTCCCAGCAGGAGTGGAAGTCCTCAAAGCCTTATGCATGGAGTCCAAGGACATGTTTACTGGAATTTAGGTCTAGCCAGTCAGCCAAATGACTTAAATGATGATTTGACCAAGTTCAAGATTTTTTCCTATGCCAATGGGTGGATATGCCTGTCAGAAGTGCATTGCTTTTTTTGTTTTTTTTTAAGCGCAATGTTTTTGCTATTGTGATGAGCTGGTTGTATCTCAATCAAACAAATTCCCTTGACTAAATTTATATTTTTATATAGAAGACTTATATAGAGACTTGTTTGCCTTGAGAGAAGGAGTCACAATGTGATCAAATTCATATTTGATAGTGTTTTAGAAAATTTGAGTATAGAGCTATATTTGTTTTAAATGGTACAGTTAACTTCAGTGTGGCAAATAAAACCCTTTGTCAAATGTCCCTATATGGAATCTACCAAAACATTTATTGGAATTAGTATGCACAGAGGGCAAGAAGGAAGAGTAACATGAGTAAATAATTTGTGTTCATATGTCAGATTATCAATGAGGCCTTGATTCCCTAATTTCTATTTAAAGTTAAAAAAAAAAAAACACCTTTCTCCCCTACTTTTTCAACTCCAAACTGGGTGGCTAAAATCAACAGTTTATTCTTTACAGTTTTGGAAGTCACAAATCCAAAATTGGTATTGCTGGGATGAAATCAAGATCTCGGCAGGGCCAATAGCTTTCCCCTGGAAGCTATTGGAGAGAATCTGTTTTCTCCTCTTCCATTTTCCACTGATGGGCAACATTCCTTTTTTTGTGGATATATCACTCCAATTTCTGCCTCCATGGTCACATTGTCCTCTCACCTAATATCTCCAGCTTATCTTTGCCTCTCTCTTGTAAGAACACGTGTGATTGCAATTAAGGACCATTCTGGAAACTCCAGAATAATCTCTCCATTTAAAGATCCTGAATTTAACAATATCTCTAAAGTCACTTTTTATTTTAAAAGGTAAAATTCACAGACACCAGGGATTAGGATATGGACATCTTTTCGGTGAGGACATTATTCAGCCTGCCATGGTCCACTCTCTGGCCAACAAAGATTCACATCCATCCCACATGCAAAGTATATCTATCCCATCCCAGCAACTACCGATGTCTCAACTCATTAGAGTATTACCTCAAGTATAAAATTTCATGTAAATATTATGAGCTCAAAAGTCTCAAATTACATTATCTAAATAACTCAGAAATGAGTTAGAGTCTGGATATGATCCAATCTGTGGCAAATTTTTTTTTCAATTTACACATCTGTGAACGAGGAAACAAGTTATCTGTTTCTAAAATATAGTGGTGAGACAAGCCTCTAGGATAGGTTATCTTGCATTCCCAATCCAAAAGGGGGGAAAAAAGGAGTCACTAGCCCCAAAGCAATTTCAAGATCCAAATAGGCAACGTTCATTAGATTTCAAGGACTGGGAATAATCCTATGTGGTTTGAGGCTCTGTCTTTCAGCCTGTGACTCTGGCCTCTGTGTGCACAGATCTGGCCTTTACTCATGTATACGTGGCTCTGGCATCTCTCCACTTGGAGTTATATTTCCTTCATTTTAGCCTCTCTTTGTCCCTTTTAGGCCAAGATGGCAGTGTGTCTGCTGGTAAATATTTCTCAAATCCTGTGTGTCTCCATGACCCTCTGTGTCACAGAGATGTACAGTAATAGATAAGAGAGTCCTCCATACATCCTTTCTGAATAATCCCATCTGTATTTGTGGCTTCTGCTGAGATAGTTGAGTGGATCCCTGAGTCACATGCTCATGCCCCTTAAGGAGCCCTCTGTGAGATAGTACTCTGAACTTCTCATGGTTTTAAGGCAATAGTCAATGGTTGTCCAACAATACTCCTAGCTTTATAGTCAAAGTTCATTTTCCTCACAGCACATCTCAGTTTTAGAATCTTTTGCAATCTGAAGAGGCTGAGAATTTCCAAAATCATCTAGTCCTGGTTTATTTTTGCTTACCACTTTCTTTCCTCAGTTTCCTTTTTCCTCTAGCATTTACTATAAGCAATAAGAAGAAATGAAGCTGTACTTAAACACTTACCTAGGAAATCTCCTCAGCTAAATATCCAGGTTCATTGCTTATAAGTTCTGCCTTGTACAAAGCAATTGGACACATTTCTGCTACACTTTCTGATGCTCAATAATAAGGATCACCTTTCCTTCAATTTTCTTTTTTTGTTTTCAGATTTTATTTTTAAGAAATCTTTATACTCAATGTGGGGCTTGAACTCATAACACCAAGATCAAGAGTCACATGCTTTGTGGACTGAGCCAGCCAGGCTACCCACCTTTCCTCCAGTTTTCAATGACATGTGCTTCATTTCCTTCTGAGCTCTCAGTAGAAGTTCTACCAATAGTTAGTTCAAAGTAATCTACGTTTTTTCTCTCATGTATCTCAAAATTATCCTAGCCTCTACCTATTACTCAATCTCAAAGTCACTCCATATTTTCAGGAATTTATTACAGGAACACCCTACTCTCAGTGTCAAAATCTGTTTTGGTTCCCTGTAGTTGATATAATAAATTACAGCAATTCAATGACTTATGGCAACAGGAACTTATACTCTCTCAGTTCTGGAGGCCAGAAGTTAGAAATCATTATCACTGGACTGAAATACTGTTGTCAGCTTGACCACACTCCTGGAAGCTCTGGGAGTGAATCTATTGCATACTTTCAGTTTCTGGTGACTGTTGACATTACTTGGATGTGGCCACGTTACTCTACTCTTCAAGACCAACATTTGAAAACACTTTTTTTTAATGTTTTATTTATTTTTGAGAAAGAGAGAGCACAAGCCAGGGAGAGGCAGGGAGAAAGAGAAAGAGGGAGACACAGAATCTGAAGCATGTTCCAGACTCTGAGCTATCAGCACAGAGCCTGACACAGGGCTTGAACTCAAGAACCATGAGATCATGACCTGAACCAAAGTCAGACACTCAAACAACTGATCCACCCAGGCACCCCAAAGCCAGCATTTTTAAATCTCTGTCAGCTCACATCATTTTCTCCTTTCTGTGTGTGTATAATCTCCCTCTGTCCCTACCCCATTTTAAGGATAAATATGATCACATTTAAAACCACATGGATAATCCAGAAAAATCTCCCCAACACAAAATTCTTAATTAAACCACATCTGCAAAGATTCTGTTTCCATATAAGGTAACATTTATAAATTCTTTTTTAGGTCCTACCATATTATTGCAGTCATGGTGTCTGATTTTGCACTGAAAATAACTCAATAACTGCTTCTGTTTCTTCTTAGAAACAAACACTTAATCTGCACCTAGTTGCTTTTCCATACTCACTCTTCCCTGAGCCTTTCCTATTTTCTAAATGACGTATCAGGTGCTTCAGCCAAAAATGTGGGAGTTGTCATGAAGTTCTCTCCTTTACCTATTACATTTAATCCATCAACAAGACTGACTGACTAGGACTAAGATGCTTTTCTCCTTTTTCTTTTCTAGGGCTACCATCCTGGTCCAAGCTATTGCTATTTATTGCTATTACTAGTTCTCTCAGGACATTAGCAGTAACTTCTTAAACTCTCTCTCAGCTTTTGTGCAAGCCTTTTGAATCTATTCTCCCCACAGCAGTTAGAATATGATCTTTTACAATCCCATCACCCAATGTCATTCCCCTGATTAATACCATGCACTGGTTTGCCATACGTGCTTGAAGTAAACTTCAGATATCAAACCTGTATTTTAAATGCCTCATATAATCTATAATCTCATAGATTCCTTTTTTTCTCCTTCAAATATAGGCTTATTTCTTACATGCAATGGGCTTAAATGGCCATTTCTAATCTCACATGAAAGAAAGTGTTTGTTAAAATGGAAGCTTTTTGTATTTTACATGATGTCATTTACTTCTGTATTTAACTTTGCTTTATAAATACCTTCGAATACGTTTGAAGATATTTAGAAATATGTAGTTTCAGTTACATTTAGATGGACTACCTGTTTATTGCTTAGTCTGTAGTGGGTATTTTACTACTATTTGCAGTTGCCTTACTAGTTATCACTGGATAAAGTTGTTGCAGTTTCCATTGCAAGGCCAAAAATCAACAGCAATTTATAGACTGCCTGCAATGTGTCCAAATATATGCACATAGTAATTTGGAAGAAAATATATATTTCCCTTGATTTGTAAAAGTGTCTCGTTTTTCCATTTTGTCATTTAATGACTCAAGATTACAGGAACATTGTGAAAAATATATACTATCCAAAAGTAAAAATAGCAGTGCAAAAAACACACAAAAATCCAGAAAGTTATGAACAACTTTAGTCATAGCTGAAAAAATGAAAAATTAAAAATATGTATACCTTTTGCTTGTCATATTGATAATTATAAGTGTTAATACCTATTATTTTTATTTTTAATTTAGTTTAATTTTTCCAGTTTTGTGAACATAGTGTTATTTTATTTTCAGGTGTACAATATAGTCCCATACATCACCCAGTGCTCATCAAAATGTACTCTTTAATCTCTATTTCCTATTTCACCCATCCACCCATCCACCTCCCTGACTGGTAACCATCAGTTTGTTCTCTATAGTTAAAGGTCTTTCTCTCTCTCTCTCTCTCTCTCTCTCTTATTCTGTCTCTCCCTCCCCCACCTCACTTTACTTGTTTTATTTCTTAAATTACACATGTGAGTGAAATTACATGGTATTTGTCTTTATTTCTTAAATTCCACATATGAGTGAAATTACATGATATTTGTCTTTCTGTGATTGACTTATTTCACTTAGCATTATATTCTCTAGTTCCATCCATGTCATTGCAAATGGAAAGATTCCATTTTTTTTATGGCTGAGTAATATTCTTTTTACACACACATACACACACCACATCCTTATCCATTCATCTATAGATGGACTCTTGGGTTGCTTCTATAATTTGGCTATTGTAAATAATGTACCTATAAACATAGGGGTGCTTGCGTCCCTTTGAATTAGTGTCTTTGTATTTTGGGGTAAATACCTAGTAGTGTGTTTACTGGATCATAGGATAGTTTTATTTTTAACTTTTTGAGGAACTTCCATACTGTTTTCTACAGTGGCCACATCAGTTTACTTTTAATATGTATTGTTGACAAAAGTATGGAAAACACAACTTAGATACAGTGTATTTGTACATTGTACTTGTACTTGCACAACCATAGTGGAGAGTTCTTTGATAAGAATCATCATTGCTATCCAAATGTTCATAACTTTGAATATAGCTCTTCCCTTTAACTTAACAAAATAATCAGATATGTGCAAGAAATTTATATGGAAGGATGTGTGTTATCTCATTATTTACAAGAATGAAAATTCAAAAAAACTGAAGGCTAATCTAAAAGCTTTGAGAATTGGATGAATAAATTATGTTACATTTACATGCTGAAATACTGTCTGGCTATTTAAAATCATGATTTAGAAAAACATTCTGTGACGTGAGCAAATATTCAGGATATCTATAGTCAAAACAGTTTAGATAAGTGTATGTGCCTTATGTTACTGGTTTTGTGAGACACACACACACACAAAGGTCTCTTACCTGTTATCCCAATTTGTGATGCAGAATCAATATCCTTACAATTCCATAAAATTATATGCTATGTAGTCACCTTTTATCTATGTCAACAGAGCACAACAATGCAATAAAACACAGTTAAAGTGGACTTTGAAAAATCCCAAAGTTAAAAGGGATGCCTTGAAGTATATGGGAGAAGTTAAAGCTAAAGACAAAGAATCACTTAATTTCAAGGGTACTGATAGTGTCATAGTAACTATGACTTTAGTATTCATTATTTGGGGTGTGCAACTGGGGAAGACCAACCCAGTTCATGTGTTTAGGGAAATATTACTATTGTGCTTATGAATTCCTATTATGTATCATAAAAATATTATGTTTTAGATTTTAATAATTTGCAATATACCAAAAGATTCATTAAAACAAACTAATTTTTATAAGTAATTCATTCTTGTTAAAGGAATCAGAGAAAAAGTATGGTAGACTCCAGATTCTGAGTACTTTCTTATCATCTTTCCTATAACTATAGTATCTTCACTCTTAGGCAGGAACTTGTACATTTGTCATATAAGGAATCATATAAGGAATCAAAAAAATTGTCTTTCTATGCAATCATATTCTATTCCTTTCTTCATCATTTCTCTTTCTCAGACCAGAAATTATTTTTACCATCAGCTACATAGGACCATCAACTAATAAAACCTAAGTCATATGTTTTCTAGCTGTCTGTATTTCTTCAAGGATGTTTTATGAAAAGAGCTCACATCAGATCCAACAGAAATGGGAAAGAGTTCCTACTGCCTCAAAATTTGCTTAAATAAATGCTTTCATGTAATGTGTATAGGTATTAACTATTCGAATTGTATATTTATTTAACATAAAGCATTTGTTTCATAATAACAACTAAAAAAACAAAAATAGAATCCAAATGATGTGAACACATACACATTCTCACATGCTTGTTTTCAGCTTGCCTGAATATGGGTAAGGGGCTCTAGAATGATGTACTTCTTAGATCTATCATAAATAATTGCAAAGGACTATGGAATCTAAGTTAGACTGTGTCTTTGAGGCCTGCTGCAACTTTTCTAACATTCTGTCATTCCATCATTTCTTTGTGCTCAGAAGGTAATCATTTGCAGAGTCTGTTTTATAGACCTTCTACATTCTCATGTCCCTTCTGATCCATGTTACTTCCATTTTGATAAATATTTTTTACAAGTTAGTCCTCTTTATTTAGTGGAGCTTACAGCTCTGTTAAAATAGGGAAATTTTTTCTTCATGTTTTATGTCTAGAATCAAGCAAAGTTTAACACATAATATGTTGTAAGTACTCACAATGAGGATTAAAAGGAATGAATACTAAAAAGTATGCATGTAGGTAATGTATATTATAATTTGATATTTTGAAAATGTTACAGAAAATCAAAATTATGGAATTTCAACAATGATGCCCCAAACAGCACTGGCCATTTACTTTTGGTAGTAATTCAGGTTTAATATAAGGTCTTCATGAAAATTATTTTTAAAATGAAAATATAAGAAATAGTCTAGTATTATGAAGAATGTTATATTTAAAATAATTCTAGAAATTATAGGATACATTTCTATGTTGACTAACAGAAGATAGGATAAAATAAATTGATTAAGTAAACTCTGAATCATATTGGATCCTGCAAGAAGACAGTAAATTGACAAAAATACTCATATATCTAAAAATGTATCAGTTGCAAAGGGAAGTTAATTAATATGTTGACCTATATGCAAACTAAATGTCTAAAAATAGCACAAATGCATGTATCCATTGCTCCCCTAACTCAAGAACAAAATAGATTGAATAGCAAAATAAAATATATGGGCATGAATGTAGGGATAGGGTTTATATGGGAATATACATACGGAAAAGTGTGTGTGTGCGTGTGTGTGTGCGTGTGTATTCCTTGTGTTGGAAATGCATCAGGGCAAAATTCTGAACTTCATTCTAAGATAAAAATGAGTAATGCAATGAATATAGTTACTTTACTTACCTTTTTCTTGTGTATCCGTTTGGGAGAGTGGAAAAAATGTTTGCTTGCACTTAAGCTTAAACAATTCAGACCTTCCCTGTTCCCTAGGTAATATGGTGTTTTTGCTTATTTGTGAGCATGTGGCCTTCTTTCTTAGAATACAGCCCAAACAAACAGATCCATATGCAATCTGTTGAAGGCTTTTTAATATAAAGAGAATAATTTTTTTAAAAGTCTATCCTACCAGTATTGGTAAATTGTGTAGTTACCTTTCTACTCTACTTTTATTGGGGCATAATTTGGGGTACTACTGTGTGGGCAACTACAAAGCTACACAGATGTGGAAATTTCTCTCAATCATTAACTGTGAAATATAAGCCACAATTAATGTCTATCATCAAATTAGGAGATAGTGTTAGTTTTCACACTTGAGTTCTCAGCTTAATGCTTTAACTATCCTTATTAGGGGCTCTTAGCACATCAAAAGAGAGATCAGCAAAACAAATGATTAGCTCTCTGGTCAATTTGCTAGGCTCCAATGGTAGTTTAATTTGGTAGCAGGGCATTTCTAATAAATGTAATCCTCATTTATTTAATGAACCTAATGTTAGCATAAATATAAGTATGAATGTAGGTAATGCATATTATAGTTTGCTGCCATATACTCTTTATATACACAGATACCCCTAGGTATATATAGATACATGTTACTTTCAATCACATAAAAGCTGTAAAAAGGATCACTTTATAATTCAAGATAAATTGCCAAATTCCTTATTTTGGTTTCCAAACTATTTTTTGCCAAGGTTGTATTGATCTAGCAAAAGGAAGTAAAGTATGCGTCCTTTTTTAAAAGTCCTACTTGTAAAGTGTACTCTCTGGATTTTCTTTTGGCCTCCAAGAAAACATAAAGGGGATTGTTAAATATCTATTGCTTACAAATGCCTAGGCAGGTCATTGAATGAATACAATCAACTGTCTGTTTTGTTTTTTTTTTTCCTAAGTGGTGTATACCACTTTTCTTCTACACAGAACAGAAGGCTTTCTTTTTTTAATTATTTTTTAAAGAAAAAATTTTAACATTTATTTATTTTTGAGAGACAAAGACAGAGCACAAGTAGGAGAGAGAGGGAAACAGAATCCAAAGCAAGCTCCAGGCTCTGAGCCATCAGCACAGAGCCCATCCCAGGGCTTGAACTCACAAATTGTGACATCATGACCTGAGCTGAAGCAGGTCACTGACTGAGCCACCCAGGCACCCTGGTGAGAAGGCTTTCTTATCTCACAAGTTGAGTTTTATTTAAGCCAGTACACTGTACATAATATTATACAATGAATTTCCTTTTCAATTAATTTGTCTATTCTAATTGGTTCGATAGGGTAACTAATTCATTTAATACTTGAGGCAGATGCTTAGAATGTCTTTGGGGAATTGACCACTTCATTGCAGTTAAAAAGTGTATTATTTGGAGGCATAAATGGATACTAGATCTCCTTTTATGTTTTGGACCTCAGTACTAAATTGTGGTAGGCCACACTCCCATTGCTAGCCTTAATAGGATTGGTTTGGATATTAACAAAAGAACAATTAACACCTGCTGATATGATCACAGATGGTATCAAAGAGTAAGAGGAACTCAATTTTACGGGGACACTCACCTAAGATTTTTTTTATTGGGAATGCCAGTACAAAAATGGCTACAAAATTCAAGAACAGTATTCTGTGTAACTCTTAATGATACAGTATTGAAATGTATATGAAATTAAAAGTCTTTCTCTAACTTGCTTAATTCTGAGGAAGGGGCTCCTATTTGATGGTCTATCCATGAATACTAGTTCTGTGACTCTGGGTATGTTTAATTTCTGTGAGTGTAGTTTTCTTTACCTGTAAAATTGAAACAATAATAGCCCCCAATTTCTGGTATTGTTGTGAAAATTAAAAGGATAATACAGGCAAAGGGCATAATCCTGTTTCTTACATATAAATGTTAGTCTTTATTGTTCTCATTTTTATATTGCTGTTTCTAATGGCTTTATACATTCTTCAGGGGAGGTTTAAAATTTTGAGCCTAGTAAAAAATGCAAAGTGTTTTTGATGGATACCATTTGCCCAATTTCCAAAGAAAGTTAATAACTTTAATCATGAACTGACATTAAATTTTATTACATGCCTTTTCAACTTTGGAAGCCCCCCTTCTATTAATGTGATATACTTCATTAACATATTAGAATAATTTAATAGTTAAGTGTTATTTTTATATACTGCTATTTCAATTTGCTAATAGTTTCCTTGCTTCAGTATTCAAATGATAATATATGATTTCTGTGATTATGGTATCTCCTTTAAGTTTGTATTTTAGGATCCTGTTAGAATTACAGAATGAATTGGGATATTTAGGGGCTTTCCTATGTTCTCAGTCATTTAAATAGCTGATTAATTATCTATTCCTTGAAATTTATAAAATTTCACAGTTGTGTTTGTGAGTCAAGTCCAGAGAATGGAAGGGGGAAAGGTTAATCCTTTCTAATTTTCTTTGGTTATTTATATATATTGAATTATAAGTCTACTTTGGTAATTAATATATGTTTTAGAGAATACTCAATCATAGAAAAATTCTAGAAGAGCCAAAGAGGTCATAGAACAAAGTAGAATCTTTAAATTTCACATGTCTTTACTAGTATAACATCACTTAGACAATTTAGATTCAAATGACCAGTTCCACTTCACACACATTAAAATGGAAAGAAAGAAAAAGAAAGAAAGAAAGAAAGAAAGAAAGAAAGAAAGAAAGAAAGAAAGAAAGAAAGAAAGAAGAGAAAGGAAAAGAGAAAAATAAAAACAATAACAAGTGTTGGGGAAGATTAGAGAAATTGGAACATTTATGCACTGTTGATTGGAGTGTGAGATGTTGCAACCACTGTGGTTAATGATTCTCTAAAAAGTTTAAAATAATGAATTACCATATGATCCAGCAACTCCACGCTGGGTATATACCTAAAAGAATTGAAAACTAGGCCTCAGAGAAAAATTTGTACTCACATATTCATAATACTGAAGAATTGAAAGCAACCCAAGTGGCCATCAACAGGTGAACGGATAAACAAAATACATATATACATACTTGCATAGCCATAAAAAGAAAGAGAATTCTTACATATACTACAATACAGATGAAACTTGAGAGCACTATACTAAGTGAAATACTTATATGAATTTCTTAGTGTATAAAAAACTCGTAGAATTCATAGAGACAGAAAGTGGAATGGTAGTTACCAGAAACTAGGGAGTGAGGAAATGGGGAATCATTGTTTAATGGGTACAAAGTTTCAGTTTTGCAAGATGAGGAGGGTTCTACAGACAA
The DNA here is from genome assembly GCF_008692635.1 of Crocuta crocuta. Taxonomy (NCBI): domain Eukaryota; kingdom Metazoa; phylum Chordata; class Mammalia; order Carnivora; family Hyaenidae; genus Crocuta; species Crocuta crocuta. Next base: position 20,234,368 of record NW_027528977.1, on the reverse strand, counting down.
ATGTTGGTAATGGCTGTACAATATAGGAGTATAATTAATACTACTGAACAGTGCACTTAAAAATGGTTAAGATCTGTATTTTACCATAAGTTAATTTCTTCAAGTCAAATGATGGGTAAGTGACAGAGTTAAGTGAAGGAGTTCCTCTAGATCTCGAGGCATTTGGACTATTCTTGAGCACTCTAAGCCTAATGGGGCATATTTCTGCCATTTCTAGCCCCTAAGAAAACGTTTTCTGGGATACTTCTGTCTTTCTGTACTTTTATATATTAAAAAAAGAAAAGCAAAAACATAAAGGTTGAAGATTAAGGCCCTAGGGCAATATCTAATAATGTTATTTCCAAAATAGATTTACATACTCTTAGAACTTCCTTCTCTGGGGAGCCATGCTTAATTTCCTGATATTCTCTGGGTGCACTTGTCCTTGTTCAACATACCCACTTCATCCTAGTCTTACTTTCTTCACACTTTTCATTACTCCACATTAGAAATATCTGCTTATTTTCTCTTTCTTTCTAGAATAGGAATCTCTGGAGAATAGTCAATAAAAGGTTAAAGATCAAAGTTATACCTCATGGCCTAGATTTTGGTCACTTAGTGTTTCTTCTTTCCTATTAGGTGCTAAATTTTTGTATACCTGCATTCAAGTTAATAAATCTCTGAAGTATTATTATGTGAAGAATGCTATTCTGGATTCCAGGGAGATAGTATAAAACCTAGAAATTAATTAAATAAAAGGCTAACATCTTTTTCCTTATTGAGCTCTTGTTATAGAGAAGATAAACAATAAACAATACAAAGGAATGAAATTCTTATTTTGTTGCATTTGTGATAAAAGTAAAATAAAGCAGGGAAGGGAATATAAGGAATTTGGGTATGTAGGAAATTTTAGATTAGGTCACATAGAGAATAATGGCTTTTAATCAACTACCTAATGAAAGGGAAGCTATTAATTTGATAGAGCTGCCATAACAAAATACTATAGATTGGGTAGCTTAAACAATAGAAGCCTATTTTCTTACAGTTTTCTTACAGTTCTAGATGCCTAGGCATCTAAGCTAAAGGAGTTATCAGGTTTGATTTTTCCTGAGGATTCTCTCCTTGGTTTGCAGATGTTCAGCTTCTTGCTGGGTCCTCACATGGTCTTTTCTCTGTGTACATATATTACACATATTCCTGGTGTTCCTTCCTCTACTTTTAAGGACATCAGTCACATTGGATTAGGGCCCCATCCTAACGGCCTCTAAAAAGAGGTCTCTAAAAAACTTAATTACTTCCCTAAAGATCTGTTTTCTGAATATGGTTACACTCTGAAGTACTGGGGATTAGTATCTCAACATAATGAATTTTTGGAGGACACAATTCATCCCATAACAGAGAGGGTATAAGCCTTGTAGCTATCAGGAGCAGCACGTTGCAAAGTGAACAAGTACAAGGGCCCAGAAGTAGGAACAGATCAGACAGTGTTCTGGAAGCATCCAAGAGGCCTGTGCAACTGGAACAGAGAAAAGAAGAGAGATCTAGCAGATGAGGCCAGAGAGAAAACAGAGCCAGATATTGTATATCCTTGTAAGACCTACTCTTTCTATTTTGAGAAAAAGTGGAATACCATTAGAGGTTTTGAACCAGAGACATATGTTTGGACATGTGATCAGCTAGGAGCTCTCTGACTGTTGTATTGATGCAGACTAAGGTGGATGGAAGCGATACAGACGCTCTTATAATAATCAAGATAGGATATAATGGCGACCTAGTATACAATTGTGGCATTGGGAGTGGTGAAAGATGATCAGGCTCTGTAGTTTTTAACATTGTTTTAAGGTCAAGCTAATTCGATTTTCTGGCAGACTATATGCATGAAGTAACAAAAGGGAAGACTTTTGGATGCCTAGCTGTTAGAAGAATGTAATTATCTGTGACTTAGAAGGGAGGAGTATAAGAAAAGTGGGTTTGGAGGATATAGAGGGAGATTTCAGTTTTGGTCAGGTTAAAAAAAAAATTTATTTATATTTGAGAGAGAGAGAGAGAGAGAGAGAGAGAGAATCCCAAGCAGGCTCCACACTGTCACTTCAGAGCCCTATGAGGGCCTTGAACTCACAAACTGAGAGATCATAACCTGAGCTGAAACCAAGAGTCATACAGTCATACACTTAACTGACTGAGCCATCCAGGCACCCTAGTTTTGGACAGGTTAAATTTGAGATGTCTATTGAAATAGATAAGTAAATATACTAGTAAGCAACTACATATATATACCTAGCCAAATGAAAAGACAGAGTTCAATAATTAATGGCTGCAGATTATATCTTTGATGGTGTTATAATTGTGATGGTGAGAAGAAATAAGAAGAGGGAAAAGCGAGAATAAAAAAGAGATTATTGTGCTACCTTACCAAACTTTTTTTTTTTTTAATTTTTTAAATGTTTTATTTATTTCTAGGAGAGAGAGACAGCATGAGCAGGGGAGGGTCAGAGAGAGAGAGAGAGAGTCACAGACTCTGAAACAGGCTCCAGGCTCTGAGCTGACAGTCAGCACAAAGCCCGACGCAGGGCTCGAACACATGAACCACGAGATCATGACCTGAGCGAAAGTCGGACGCTTAACCGACTAAGCCACCCAGGCGCCCCTACCTTACAAAACTTTTAAAAGACTTGATGGGAATTATCAAAATCATGATAGTCTTAGTACTAGGTGCTATGTTAAAACAAGCAAAAAGATGGTATAGTACCTGTGTTCTGAGAACTTGCAGTTTATGTCAAGATGACACCTACCAGTGTTAAATCTTGTGCTTGCCATCCTTCTGCACCACATGTGGGTGAGGGAGTGAAAGAAATTGTGTTGTTCGGTAACTGTTGTATTTTTGATGAGGTAAAGATATTATATCAAATGTCTTTCTTGTCTTGTATCCATCAATGAAGCTAAATTTAAGTTGTATTTTATTAAAAACCATTTGTGTCAGTGAGTCTAATAGTCAACTTCTAACTGCATTAGTGCTGTTTTGGTAATATGAAGACTCAATACATTCCCTTTGGAAATCAAGGTTTGCAAATTCCAGTGCTCATGGGATCCAGGCAGGTAACATCAATGAGAAAATATTCAAGAAAAGCAACGAGGGTGAATGGCTGTGGCAGGCTCAGTAATGCCTCCCTCCTCCCACCAGTCCCAACCATATGACCCAGTTGCAGATCTGGAGAGAAGAGATTATCCTAGATTTTCTAGGTGAGCCCAGGTAATCAAAAAAGTCCTTTTAAAGAAAGTGGGGAAGCCAAAGACAGAGAAGATGATTTCACAAAGGAACCAGAGGGTGGAATAATGTGCTTTGAAGATGAAGAAAGGAGCCACACGTCAAGGAATATAGGTGGCCTTTTGAAGGTGAGAGTGGCAAGGAAACATAATCCTAAAGAGAAGAGGAACAGAAGGAGCACAGCCTTCCTCCAGAAGGAACACAGCCCTACCAAAACTTTGATTTTAAACATCTGACCTCCAGAATGGCAAGAGAATAAATTTGTGTTGTTTTAAACCACTTTCCTTCCATAAAGCTGTCATGACCAATTTTTAACTGAAATACAACTTTAAAAATAAATACACACAAGAATGGCCAAGGATTGAGCATTTAGGGTCAATGCAGACTGAAGACTTCCAGTTTTCAACTGCTGTTAAACTGTGATTTCCAGGAAAATATTTTTGCCTGCTATGTTATTTTACTAAAAATGTTATTAAAAAACTTTGTCAAGTGTATATAATTTTACATGCCATATATAAAAAGTATGAATAATTCTCTTCAATGATAATGCTAATTATTTTTTGGTAAAATAGAAAATAGAAAGGACAATGGGTAAATGTTTTGTTCACAAATCATTGGCTTCTAGCATTGCTAATTTATGTATAATTTTAAGAGGCAGATTTCCTAATCAGTTACAATAAAATATGTTAAAAGTCAGCTTTCACAATTAATCATAGCATGTGATTTCTTTGATTTTCAATATGCAATTTGCTTCCACAAATTATAATTAGTACAAATGAGGAGAACCTTGCCAGAAGAGATACATTTAGATTGCTTTCTCTCAGGGCCCCTGAGTGGCTCAATAGATTGATTGTCTGACCCTTGATTTTGGCTCAGATCATGATGCCAGGGTCATAGGATCAAGCCCTTTGTTGGGCTCTGTGCTGAGCATGGAGCCTTCTTAACATCTGTCTCCCTCTGCCCCCTCCCCCACTCACACACACACACTCTCTCTCTCTCTCTCAAATACTATAAATAAATAAATAGATTGCTCTCTCTCTCTCTCTCAAATACTGGTAAGAATAATATCTATGTCAGTTCTGGGTCAGTTTCAGTTTATTGATATTTTTCCTTATTATGGGGCATATCTTTCTTTTATATGCCTGTTATTTTTTTCCAGTTCCCAGACATTGTAAATTTTTTTCAATATATTTTTGTATTCCTTTTCGTATTTTTGAACTTTGTCTAGTACACAGTTAAGTTACTTGGAAACAGTTTCATCATTTTGAGATTTACCTTTAAAATTCATTTAGCAATTTTAGTGGCAGATTAAACATTGCAGAAGAAAAGATCAGTGAACTTGAAGACAGAAATAGAAGCAGTCCATAATAAAACAGAAAGAGTATTTATGAAAAAAACTGAGAAGAGCATCAGTGAATTAAGGGACAACCCCAAGTGACCTACCCAAGTGAAAGAAACATGAAGAAAACTACTGTAAGCCACGGTATAATCAAATTGATCAAAACTATTGATAAAAGAGAAGATCTTAAAAGAAGCCAGGAATAGGGGGTAGAAGTTATGTACGTAGTAACAGATATGGATGACAGCAATATCTTTATGGTACTGGAAAAAAAAAAGTCAACTTAGAATGCTACCCTAAGCAAAAATATATTTAATAATGAAAGTGCAATATTTTTTCAGACATACAAAAAGCTGAAGGAATTCATCACTAACAGATACACACTATACAAATTGTTAAAGGAAAATGATATGAACTAGAAATATGCATTTATAGGAAAGCATGATGAACATTTTCATATACAAAATTGAACACTTCATAAGAGAACTATTTTCAGTGTATGAATGGTGCAGTATTTGCTTCAAAGTCAGTAAACCAAGTCAGGCTCTTCTCAGTTATTTAGAATTTTTGTCTGAATCACCATGCACTGTATCCTGCATCTTCTTTCTATTTACTTGAAGTTTACTATTCACCTGCTGACGCCTCATACTTGATTTCTTTTTCCCTAAAAGCCTTCAAATGCTTATTTATTTACTGACCTGTATCCCACATAATATATACTTCATACTTTTTTTATAGCATTTGGCCTGGACATACACTTTTCCTCAGTACTCAGAACATACTCACTTGACTTTGTATGGTCATACTTAAACTGCATACATTGCTTAGTAAGACAAAGACACATACATTTCTTAGGGGAGTTAGCTGATTCTCTGTTCTCTAAAAGTGAAACTACTTCTGGATAGAGAATTGAGAATATAGGAAACAGATAAAATAGTTAATAAGGGTGATATAGATATGATCCTGTGTAAGCTGTCCTTTTCCTCTGATCCCATCTGTCTTCTTTCCTCCTTTTACCCTCTGATCCCATTTGTCTTCTTGAATATATATATATTCAAGAATATATATATATATATATATAGCACATTGATGAAAAAACAGTTACTCATATGGTTAATTACTTATATGTGACTTTAGATAAGCCCCCATACCATGATCAGGACCAGGACATGTTTCTGATTACTAGTATTGTTTTCACATTTTTTCCTTGTTTTTTTTTTTTTTTTTTTTTTTAAAATACAGTCTTGACCTAAACCCAGTGAGTGGTCATGGATAGAGGAAAAGTGAGAACAATAATTTAAAATCACTTCTGCAGGGATAGTTTCATAAAGATTAGATTCTTTGACATCATTCTAGAAATTATAATGTTCTCTGTAATTAATCTTATAACAAATTTTATACTACACTATTCAACAAACTTTTACTAATACTAAACATAGAGCAATAGATGCTACTAAAAGAAGAGTATCAATTATAGCCAGCATAATTACTACACACATGATGATAAACTAAACAAAGATTTATGATACTTTTTCAGTCCTTATAAAATATTCCTATAAAAATAAAGTCATATGGTTCCAGATAACAGATAAAATGGTATGGTCATTACCTGTTAAAATATTACATTTATTTTTTTATATCAGTTGGTGGAGGTGGAAGTGGATGTGAGGGTATGGGCAGGAATGGTATACAATGGAAAACCAAAAACAAACCAAAACAAAATATACAGATGAATTCCTACTTTTTCTTATTTTGAGTGATTTGAGAGAGAAATGAGGAGACAAATGACAGAGAAATAAAAAAAACACAATTTCTTTGTAACTTTAAATTAGCACTTGAGAGTTAAAGAATTGGTTTTATAACACTTAAATGATTAGTTTAAAAGAAGGAACAAATAAGAAAATATAATTTGTTATCCCATTGGATGTTATTATTGCAAATTCATAGAATTACTTATTTCATGAAAGTCCTTTGATAATAAAAAATCAAACCACTAAATTTTTAATGAATAGAAATAAAGCATGGAAAAAAACTTCCTAGTAGGCTTTAAAGCTAAACTTTCACTTTTTAAAAGTGATAACAAAAGAAAATCAAAATCTTAAAAATTATTCTGCACATAACCTTTGTTATAAATATAAAGCAGAAATACTAACGTACAATATACTCATACTGTATATAGTTTACTCATTGTAAAAGCATATGGTATCCAAGGTGTTGGACCCTGATTTTTGAAAGAACATTTATAAGCATTTATGTTGCAAGGAACAATCACCTACAAAATAGATTTATTTTTAAGTATTACCATATAATATTAAGTGTACCAAAAGGCAGATTATTTAGTTTTCATGTTAAATAAGAATCACTAGCCATTCTGTAGAAAATGACCATTATTTATCCTTGGCAAACTTACAGTGACATATCTCAATAAAGATTATTAGATGATTAAAGATTAACAGTGTTGTATCAAAATTAGTGGACACATTCAAAAACATTTCCTCCAAATTCATGAAGGTAGTCCACTTAATATCTTTACTATTATATAGCAAGGTTACATTACGACTCCCTTCATAATAGTATGTAGATTTAAGTCTAATAATTTGTTTTAGGACTCCTTTCGCTCTATATAGCTTTCCTTTTTCTGTACATAAACAACGGCACGTCCTAAGAATTTGATATCATATTTGTAAAAAAAAAGAAAACTATCTTTTGACATAGCTTAAGTTGAAATGCTATTAGGATATATTATTTCCTTTGTTTTAAAAAAAGAAAACAGAAAAGATAGCAATAACAAAAACCAATGTGTAGTAAAAAAGCAGGAAAGACTTCATTATTCTTAGCCTTCACATTCCCCATGTCAGTCCATCAGAAAGTTTTTGGAAAGCTTTCCATAAGACATTTAAAGGAATTGCTTAAACCTAGAATCATAATCTCCTCCCCCACCCTTTTTTTAATTCAAAGGAATATCAGCATCCTCCTACAATAAAAGACAAGATAACAAGACCCATTGCTTCAAAAAAAGGGCATATTTTGATTAATCTGAACAGGAGGCAGGGAGACTCACTAATACACACTCCGCCTTTTGCATGACTTTAAAGCAATTTTCCCAGTGTGTGATCCTGTTGTATTAACATCACCTGGGAGCTAGTTAAAATGCAAATTCTTGGGTTACCACCAAGACTTACTGAGTCAGAAACTCAATAAGTAGGGGTGGGGCCTAGGAATCTGGTTTAAGAAGCCCTCCAGGTGATTCTGACGCTGCTTCAGATTTTTGAACCATTGCTTTAACTCCATGATCCGGAGAGTGCAACGAAGGGAAGCCGCTGTAAACCCTGATTCAGAATCTTAAACTTCAATGTTATAAACTAGGCTGCAAATCTTGCCCTTGCATTTCTTGGGAGTACGAGGCTAGGTAAGATGCTTTTCTGATTTTTCTTATATACAACAGAAAAAATGCCACATATATAGGGCATATATAAAAGGTTATTTGGGGTATAAAAACAATATGTGTAAAAAGTTGGTAGCATTATTCAGAAGCAGGCTATTAGTGGTTGCTAGTATTACACCAATAATATTATTTAAAAAAAATTTAATGTTTATGTATTTTTGAGAGAGAAGTGGGGGGAGCAGAGAGAGAGGGAGACAGAGACTCCAAAACAGGCTCTGCACCATCAGTATAAGTCTCAATATGGTGCTGAACCCACGGATCGTGAGATCATGACCTGAGCTCAAGTTGGACGCTCAATCTACTAAGCCACTCAGGTGCTCCCTAAACCAATTTTAATATTGAATAAGAAAATAAATAGTCTATTGGTTAAGAAGAGTGAGTAAATTTATCCTGACTGCTTGAATCAAGTTCTTTAGTTCTAGTTCTCCTCATATATCCATGTTCAAATATTAGGCATAGAAATTATGTTTAATACACAAAAGTAGAAGATGTCAAGTTTCCCTTTAGACGTACCAAGAGGCCTATACGTGATTGATTTATTTAGTAGATGGATCTCTCCATGTTAGTCCTTCCTTAGAGGGTTTAGCACAGAGTCTTCATATATAAATTTTTAAAAAAGCATTTGGAACATTAAAATGTTGAGATATTGTCCATAAAATGACCTTAAACCGAAAGAATTAAAATGTGTATGGTTTGCTATCTCAGAAAGGGAGACCAAAACTTAAAACAAACTAAATCAGTAAGGGGGAGAAAAGTGCTTATGTAGAATAACCTTCTACAAGAAAATGGACTCAAAAGTTTTATTTATTTATTTACTTAAGGATGAATATTTATGTCTTAAATGTTTTAAGGATATTGTAACATAAAAATGTAATTTTAAATAAATTTCCCATGCCCCAGTGGCCCCTGTTTATTTCAGATTGGTATATAGTCACTTAGATAATCTATTATTTTGATTTTACTAAAACACATCCCTTTTTCCTCTTGAACTTTTTAAAGTCACTCTGTGGGCTGTTAAAGTCTTTCTCTAACTCCCTTGGCAGAACATGCTAACATGGAGCTGGAGTTTTCTAAAGGAGCTGCCATGATCTGTTGACTCAATGATCCATTAATGACACCTGAGTGCTCACAGCAGCGCCCATCTCAACTTGTGGCTGTTTAAGCCTAGACCATTGAGGAAGTAAGTGAATCATATGCACCCAAATCACTGTTAAGGTCATTTTTATTAGTGGCTTCTGTTTACAAAACAGGGCTCTGGGGGAGCATGATTCAGCCTAGGCAAAAGCCTAATAGCTCAGAAGAGTCACACTGTTAGGTACCAGTCACTTTTTGTTATAACAATGAAAGCAGGAAAAGTAATACTGTGTTTCCACTTTCACAGACCCTGTGCCCTATTATGTAAAACTTTAAGAACAGTTGTTTCCCATTCTGTAGCTTCATTTCTCCTCTCTAGTCTTAATGAGTTTTAAACTAAACCAGCACTCTATCTTTCCTTGGTGAACTAAGATTAATTTCTTTAGCTTTAGCTTGCTGAAAAAAAAAAGTCCACTGAACAAGCATAACTCTAGAAAAGTTTAATAGACTGGCAATACAAACATTGGTAATGAAATATAAACATCTTTAAACTCAACTTAGGAAATACCCTTATGTTAGCTGAACCTCATGTTGGGCATTTTACTCCATATTCTTTTGCTCCAGACAACCTTATAAGATGTAAAACAAACAGGGTCTTCTATTGTTTGACACCTAGAGACTTCTTTGAAACTTTATCCTCAACTCAGTGTTTCATTTTAGTTAATGGGGGAATAGTACACATTGGACCATTTTAATTCTACTGGAATTTTGTTTGCCTAATTGTTCTTGGAACATACTTGAAACCATTGGAAAAGCACACTAGTATTTTTTGTTGTTGTTGTTTAGCAAAATCGTTTTCACCATTTTTTTGTCATGAGTAATGATAATCTAACTTAATAGATATTAGAAAACAGTACTTTTTTTACTCATTGTACTTGAGTAAAGCCGTCTATTACAAACGGAGTTGTAACATACCAATAGTATATTTGGAGAGGAAAAATAAAAACATGAAAAACCTCCTTCACAGAACCTCAGTTTTATAAAGATGGAGAGAAAACACTATGTTTAAAAAGCTTGTGGTACATCATCTGCATTTTTGATTTGACCTAGACTGTTTACTGAGCTGCCACTTTTGGCCAGTATCATTGAAGAAATTGATTGCTGACTAGTTGTTAATACTTTTATTCATAGAAGAACTCCTTAGGGATTTGGAGAATATACTTTTTTTCGGTATGTTTTGTATAATATGTTACTGTATGTAGATTTGGTTTCCAAGTTCTATCATTCTCACTAATGATACATCTGCTGATCCTTCTTTATCTGGGCAACCTAATGCATGAATAAGCTGAAAACTTTTCCAACTTTTACAGTACTTCAGATGACGTTATTTGAAGCAACATTTTCTTATGTCACTTACTTGCTCAAAAAGCTTCTCTGGTTTCTTGATGCAATGAAAATAATACACATAGTTAGTAGCCTCTAATTTAGAACCTTCCATGATCTGGTCTTGATACAACTGTGAATCTCACTTTAATTTCTGTTTAATTTAGTTTCTGTTCTGCCCTTAAAACCAAAACTGCAGTATGACAAAAATATCCTTGATCTGTCTCCACTTAACCTACCTCTACTTAACTAATTTATCATATTCAACTATGCTCTCAATTCTCCTCTTTAAAATATATACCTGATATTTGTCACATGTTCCTCACACACAAATACGAGGCTAAATGCTATTTGCACCTCCATTTCATCAACCAGTTGAGCAATACAATTACTGGGGGAGGGTTGTACCTAAGTCTATTTATATGTGTAGCTATTATTATGATTACAAAAATTAGTTGCATATTAACTGAGGACTATAAATTGAAAAAAAACTTTTTTTCCCCTCTGAAAATTAGTTATATATTTTGGAAATGATAGTAATTCCTGTCTCCAAAGTATTGTTGTCAACTCAATTGTGCCAAGGTAGCTGTATCATTGAGGGGAAAATCACATAAAACTAGAAAGATTCTGCATTTATATTTCTAGTCAAATATCTTTAGATTTCACTTGTGACATTTTAAAGATATAGAAAATAAAATTCTAATGTCAAATATCTTGAGTGCGGTTTATTCAAGGAAGGTGACATATTTGTAGGAAGACACATACAATAGTGGGTTAATGGTGACAATTCCTTGTGAAAGAAAGTATGGATCATGCAGTTATCATATGTAGTGACAGAAATAGATATTTAAGTATGATGCAGAGGAGGTTGTACCAAATCTGGGGCTTCTTAAAAAAAGAACAAACATGTTCCCTTTTATGATCAACATTTTCAAACATTTATGGTAAGGACACTTATTTCTTATTAGAGCATAAATGACATTTGGAAAAATGCACATATAATAAGCTTGATAAGTTTTCATAAACTGTACACATCTGTGTAATCAGAAGGAGCATTACCAGAACTCAGATCACCCTATGTTCCTTTTCAGCCACTGCCACTCACTCTGGAAGAATAATCATTTCCTTTAATAGCATCAATTAGCTTTGGCTCTTTTTCATACATATATATATGTATATATATATATATAGGAAATATTATATCATATATATGATAATGTATATATTATTGTGTTTGGATTCTTTCTTGTAAAATGCTTAAAACGTTTCCTTCATCTAACTGTAGGTCATCCAGTGTTGCTGTATCAAACTATTCTTTGTATCATCCTAGACGAGATACTGGGTGGATTTAGTGAGGACAAAAACGGTTTTTCCTTGATCTTTTTAATACAGTTGACTCTTGAACAACACAGGTTTGAACTGCACAGATCCATTTATATGTGGATTTTTTTATTAACACAGCACAATACTGTAAACGTATTTTCTATCGCTAATGTATTTCATTTTAACATTATTTTTTCTAGCTTACATTATCGTAGGAAGACTGTTTATAATACATACATAAAATATGCGATAGTTGGTCATTTATATTGTTTCTAAGGCTTCTTGTCAGTAGAAGAAATTAGCAGTTAAGTGTTTGGGGTGTCAAAAGTTAAATATAGATTTTCAACCACATGGAAAGGTTGGCACCCCCAAATCCAGGATTGTTCGAGGATCAATATATATACCAATTTTGCATTTTATTGCTCAGTGCCCTCTACCTGTTTGCCACCCCCCCTTTTTTTTAACTCGAATCTATTGTCAAAATGTAATTTCTATTAAATTATATTCCTTGTCTGAAATAAATGCAAAAACGTGTGTTTGCACATGAACCTGTGTTAAATATTTAACATATTAATGAGAGAAACAACAAGATGGTGAACAGCATTTAAGGAAACAAATAAACATAGGGCTTGAGGGAACATGTTAGAATAAGATTGCTAGGTGAAATAAAAAACTGGTAACTCTCGTACAGGACAAAAAGCTCCAAGTCAACATGCAATTTCAGAGTCTTGTCTCTAAATAATAGTTAATAGTTATGTTGAACCAAGTTGTGTCCTCCCAGAAAATGAAATAATAAATACTTGTTGAATGTGCCTGTTGGACAGTTTCCCGGGATAACACTGATGGAACTCATTTCGCCTTATTTCCTAGCATCCATAATGGTCAACTGACATCACACTTCCACTCTGGTCTTTATGATCACCCAGCTGGAAGTCCAAGAAGCTAGGCCAAGGATCACTGGTAGTACATGGAATATGCTCAATGTGAATTTGCTGAATGAATAATTGAGTTCTGCCACTCTAGGGGCATATCACTCCTTGAGCAGAAATGGCTAATTAAGAGGATAATTAAAGTTTAAATCATAGCTGGAAAAATTGTACTGGAGAAGAGAGATAAATTAGAACACATCATGGTGAAGTTAGCAGATTTGTGTTCTTAAAACAAGTAAATATACAGTGGGAAATAATTGATTTATAAAGTACTCTCCTTTTTTAATTTTCCTTTTTCAGTGTCATCTTTTTGCCCCGCCCCTTTTTTTGACTCTGCATGATTAAAATATCCCATTTGTAGTTCTCTCTTCATTTTCGTCTTGTTAAGCATAACGACGGTAGCCTATTTTCTTCCCTTAGCTTAGAAAGGCTGTGTTAAGTCATGTTAAGTAATGAACTTTTATAGTCACCAGTTACTTCTCTGATTTTGTGACCCTCCATGCAATGTTTCTTACTACAGTCAGGTGCTCACTACTCATTTCATTGGATTCATTGGACTTTGTTATTCTTTTCCTCTTAGTGTCAAAAACATTCTTTTCTGCAAAACATTGTTAAATACTAATACTTTCTCCTTAGCCTTTCTACAATAACTCCAATAAGTCCTATCATTTAGAAAAATGTATATGATGCATCAGTCAGTATAGTTTAATCAGACTTTGTCTTTCTTGTTTTCTCAACTTCTTCTAAGAAACTGAAAAAATAGGTTCTTGCCAAGATTATTTTGAATTGGATTATGTATGCTGTTGCTCAGACCTGCCTTTCTTATTTTCAACTGGGGTTGATAATACAAGATAAGAGATAGAATAATACAGGGGTGTCTCGATGGCTCAGTGAGTACAGAATACTATTCTTGATCTTGGCATTGTGAGTTTGAGTCCCATGCTGGGCATGGAACCTACTTAAAAATAAAATCTTAAAAAATGAGCTGATGTAGTGTAAAATTTATTTCTTTCTTATGGGACTCTCAATTCAAGTACAGAGAGTAATGGAAATCTCAAACTCCTTTCTTAAGAAAATTCAGGAAAATGGTTTGGTGACAGCCCAAATTGTCACGTTTTAGTTGTATGTGGCTGAATTAAAATTAAATTTTAAATAAATAAAATTAAAATTCAGTTCATCAGTCACACTAGCCACATCTCAAGTGCTCATTAGCCACATATGACTATCATCCTGAACACTGTAAATATAGAACTTTTCCATTATCACTGAAAGTTCTGTTGGACAGTTCTAACCCAGAGTCTGCAGTAGCTGTTCAATGCAAATGTGCACATTAGTGACATCATTACATTTTTAGGTAAAGTGCTTCTTGATTTTTACAGAGTTTTATTTACTGAGTTCACTGGGGATTTGTATTATTGAATGGGTTTATAAATGAGTTGGAAGAGACAGAGCCCAGTGAAATCTTCAAGTGTGCAGATGAAACTAAGCTCATCTGGGAATAGAAATACCAAATTGAAAAACTATGCCTGAAGGCTTTATGAGGGGACAGGCAGGCATCAGAGGAACTTCTCTCTAGGCAAGTATAAATATGGTAGATATAGGTGGGAATGATTTCATCCTTACAGGATCATGGATTCTGTTTTCCTAGTAAGCAGTTGACAAATGGTCGTTTCATTATGTAGTTAATGTAATGTGGTTTGTTCTCTAAAATAAAAAAATTTGGTTCTAGCTCAAAATTGTAAAATAAATGTGGGCAAAAAATGATGAAGAAAGTATTTCCTACATGTATACAATATTTAATGCTATGTATCTGTAAAAGAAAAACTTCATAGTGGTGTAATTTTAACTTGTTAGTTTTGTTGTAATTTTCTAAGTAGAAATGAAAGAAAGGGCAATCCTTGTAGAGGAATCAATGTAAGCAAAAACACAGAAGCATAAAAGAGCGCAGTGTGTTGAGAGACAAATAATTCCTTGTGGTTGAAGCAAAAGTGTGTGATGTGATGATTTAATTTTAGAAATGAGTACCAAGCTTTGTTTGCATAAAATGTGGATAATATGCTTATCTAAAAGATGAATAAAAATAACCATTAAAAGGAATTCCTTAAACAGTACAATAAATAATCTAATGAATATTTTAGAATAACTCTAGCATTAAAAAAAGATCAATTGTTCTCAATGGGGGTGATTTTGCCTCCCAGAAGACAACTGACAATGTATGGAGATCATTTTCGTTGTCATGGCAGGTTGGTAGGTAGCTACTGTTGCCTTGTGTTAGGGAGACAGGGTTTTTCTAAATATCATGTGCAAGATAGGCCCCACCATGCATACCAACCCCAAATGTTGGTAGGGCCCGTTTTGAGAAACTCTGATGTAGATGATAAATTGGAGAGATACTTGAAACAATAAAATCATTTAGGATGCTGATACAATAGTACCTTGTGAAATGAAGTTACACTAGTTTATTCTCAACTTTGTAAAGAGTATTGATGGGGTGACTAGAGTTATCAAATGTTCTAAAGAAAACAAAAAGGAATCTGTTGCATTGGCCATGTATTTTGTACAACTTAAAGAATGATTTACTCACAACTGTAATATAACTGAAAACAAAATTCAAAAAGTATATATTGTGGCATTGCAAGTAAAATTAATAGAAAAGACCTATACCTCTCTGGATTTTTTTAATTATAAGGAAAACTAGGGAGAATACTTGGTATAACTTTTAGAGAGATTATAGAGTTATCTCAGTGTGCAAAAGGTGTTCAGCATCAGAATTCTGCTCTATAACACATTTCATTAGAATTTGAGGGGGAAATGGAATACCACAATTTTATTTCAAAGCAAGATATTTTTCATGGGCAAGGATGATAGAGATACTTCCAAATTTTACAGGACTCAAAATATCTGTAACAACATACTCTTAACCAAAAAGTTACTTACACATGATAAACAGTAGGGATGCCTGGGTGGCTCAGTTGGTTAAGCTTCCCACTCTTGATTTTGGGTCAGATCATGATGTCACAGTGAGGTGGGAGTCCTGTGTTGAGCACTGTTCTGACAGCATGGAGGCTACATTGAATTCTCAGTCTTTCTCCCCACCACACACACACCCCTTTTTCTATTATCTCTCTTTGCCCCTCTCCAACTTGTACTCTCTCTCTTCTTCTCAAAATAAACATTTAAAAAATTATAAACAGTAAATGATAAAACTTAAAAGAACTTAATATGCAAAGGGTTTGTGGCTCTTTTGCTATTTGGTAAACCCAGGAATTAAATATTACATTTTTAAATTTTAGTTATATGTAATGTAAATCCATACAAAGTTTGATCCCATTATTCTTACCTGATCTGTGTGTCTTTGGTTGCTGTTACTATCCAGGGATCAACACACCCTGTGCTTTATATAGGATCCCTTTTTTGGTATGGTCACTCCAAATGGTAATGGTTGCTTTCCATTCTGCTGGAGCACTTTCTAAAATGCCTAAGAAATTGTTGGGTCATTGCTATAGTTGCTTTGTAAAGTTGTATGAATGTTGATTCTTTATTCTTGTCCCCATGAATGAAGAGTTCCATAAAGAAATATGGTAGCAATTGTAGTACTACTTAGGCAACATGCTTCTGTATATTTTATTTTATTTTTTTTTAAATGTTTTATTTATTTCTAGGAGAGAGAGAGAGACAGCATGAGCAGGGGGAGGGTCAGAGAGAGAGGGAGTCACAGACTCTGAAACAGGCTCCAGGCTCTGAGCTGGCAGTCAGCACAGAGCCCGATGCGGGGCTCGAACCCACGAACCGCGAGATCATGACCCAAGCGAAAGTCGGACGCTTAACCGACTAAGCCACCCAGGCGCCCCTTCTTCTGTATATTTTATTTTATTTTATTTTATTTATTTATTTTTCTTCTGTATATTTTAAAAGAAATTCTGTTAAATAGTCTGAGTCTCTGAATTTTACTTAATAATGTTTTCTTTGTCCTTCTTTTCCCTTGTCTAGAACCAGGGAACTTTTATTCTTACTAAAGACTCTAGAAATTTTATGAAAATGATTATGAATGAAAATGTTTAAATATGATCTAGAAGATAAAGTAGGGTATTTAAAAATAAGTGAAAATGCCACTGGTATTTGTTACAGACTTTTAAAACTTGAATTATTTCTTATTGATGTGGAACACTTCATGGGGTTTGGCAGAATTGTTTTTTAATGTTCTTTGATTTTTGAGAGAGAGAGAGCTCAAGTGGGGGAGGGACAGAGAAAGAGGGAGGCACAGAATCCGAAGAAGACTTGAGGCTCTGAGCTGTCAGCACAGAGCCCAACGCAAAGCTCAAACTTGTCAACCATAAGATCATTACCTGTTCCAAAGTCTGATGCTTAACTGACTGAGCCACTCAGGTGCAGAAATTTTTAACATGTATGTTCTGGAATTTTTAGTTCTTCCACAGAAATAATTAAAGTTATTTTGAAATAGAATATAAGAATTACATATGTTAACTTAGAAAGCAAATAAACCTACATCTATATGCATTATGTCAAGAAGACAGAAACTACTGCAGGTTTTTCAGTTATTTTATAGTTAGATGTTCTGAGAAAACTTGCTTAGTGCTGCCTTGTTTGTTTTAATGGCTAAAAGAAATGTTTAG
Source organism: Crocuta crocuta (assembly GCF_008692635.1). NCBI lineage: Eukaryota > Metazoa > Chordata > Mammalia > Carnivora > Hyaenidae > Crocuta > Crocuta crocuta. Next base: position 20,216,997 of record NW_027528977.1, on the reverse strand, counting down.
AATACTTGCTTCCATTTTTTTCCAGTATGCAATGACAAAGTCACTGATATTCTCTGGTCTAAAGTAGACCAAGAACTGTTTTTAAGTTTGTACTAAAGTACAATATATGTACAGAAAAGTGCACATATTGTAGAAGTATACCTCAATGATTTTTATCAAGTGAATATCCCTGACATTTGCAGCCAGATAAAGAAACAGGTCATCCCTGGCACCCCATTAGGCTGTCTTCTACTTTCCCAAAAGATAGTATGTTATCTTAACTTCTTACGGCATATATTAGTCTTGTCTGTTTTAATCTCATATAAAAGAGATAATACTGTACGTGTGCTTCTGTGACTACTTGAGCTCAATATTATGTTTGTATGATTCATTCATATTGTTGTATGTAGTTTTAGATAGCCATTGTCATTGCTGTACAGTATCCCTATTATGTGAATATACTCTAATTTATCCTTCTAGTGTTAATGAAGATTTGAATAATATCCAGATTTCAGCTACCACAAATAGTATGCAGTGAATGTGTTGTTACATGTCTTTTGGTAAACATTTGCACACATTTATGATAAACATATCCCTAGCAATTGAGTTCCTGGACTATAGAAGTGACATAAGTTAACTTTTAGTAGAAACAACCAGCCAGGCTCCCAAAGAAGTTGTACCAAGTTTATACTTCCAGAAGCTATGTTGGAGAATTCGGGTTGTTGTACATCCTCATAAATATTTGGTATTTTCTCTCTTTCTGTATTTTCTTTTTTTATTACTTTTTTCAAAATTTACTTTATTTTTTAAGTAATCTCCCCACTCAATGTGGCGCTCAAACTCACATTCCTAAGATGAAGAGTCTCACACTTTATCAACTGAGCCAGTCAGGAGCCCCTATTTCTATGTTTTTCTAAATGGCTTGGGTGATCATTTAAAGGTATTTCATTATGGCTTTAATTTGTATTTCTCTGATGGATTTTCATAGGTTTAATGGCCATTTGTGAACCCTCAAAGAGAGGTTTTAAATGCAGAGAAATGTTTTCAAAAGTGACAGATGGGCAGGGAAGGGGATGAGTGGGTATTACATGGAATCAGGGAGCTGCCTCTGCCTCTGTCCTGGAGAGCGCTCACAGCTAAGCTGAGGCACTGCTTCTGAAATGGAGCTACTTCAACTGCTGCTATTAGCACCTGCCTATGCTGGAGTCCACACCTTCTTGGGAGTTGCCTTTCTGCTACTTTGAGAGTTGAAACCAGAAGAACAAAAGTCTCACTTTTGCTTTCTAAATTCCTATCAGTGTCTCCCATTTGTAGACCTATGAGGAAACCAGGCAAGAGAATCTGGAAATGTCATTTTCAGCACACCACCTTTCCCTCCCTGTAACGAGAAAAGTTTGGAAAGTCAGAAAGCAAACTGCTCACTCACTCACTATATCTATCCCAGTGATCTTTACCTTAGCCCTCTCAATATTTTTTTTGAAATTTTATTTTTTTAATTTATTTATTTTTTAGAGAGAGAGAGAGAGAGACAGCATGAGCAGGGGAGGTTCAAAGGGAGAGAGAGACACAGAATCGGAAATAGGCTTCAGGCTCTCAGCTGGCTGTCAGCACAGAGCCAGACGCGGGGCTGGAACCCAGGAACAGTGAGATCATGACCTGACTTGAAGTTGGCTGCTTAACCAACTGAGCCACCCAGGTGCCCCTGCCCTCTTAATATTAAGGAGCAAGGACGTTCATAAGGTTGATAGCCATAGGAATCTGTGTATAAATGTGTATCAACATTTTCAGGCAACTGTTTAATCAATAGGTTTTATGTGTATAAACACTATAAAGTGCTCTGGAGAAATAAAAGTAAAGTGCTTGCTCTCATACTTTTATAACTTCTTGGTTAATGAAGAAAAATGCACATGGAATATCAGCAAATAATAAAGACAATTGGGAGAGTGAACTGTGATAATAGACTATGAGTCCTGAATGATTTGTCTGAGAGCAGGAGAGGAAAAAATGGCAGCTAAAGTACTTGAACATGCCATGGGGCTGAACCTGATCTCAAAACGTAAATGCTGTTTGCAGAGGTGAAGGAAAGAAAGAAAAACATTCTGGGCAACAGAAGCAGTATGAATGGAATAGAGAACACAGGCTTAGGCTGTGGCATCTTTCCAAAATATTAAGATTCTTACTTCGACCTAAAGTATGCTTTAGAAGAATATCACAGAATTAACAACCTAAAATTTTATAGCAAGATTGCTGTGGACTTAGAAATCTGAACGCCACACTGCTATCAGAATGAGGGAGCTAACATGTTTACTTCAGAGAGTAGAAACCTAAAAGAAGTGCTTATGAAGTGTTATGTAGAAGAAAGTATAAACTTCTTTTAGACCTTTGAAGAGGAAGAGCTCGAATCAAGGTACTAAAGTTAGAGGTACTCAGGTGTAAATTCAATAAAAAGGNCTGGGGGGGGGGGGGGGGGGGGGCAGAGAGAAAGGGAGAGAGAATCTTAAGCAGGTCCCACGCTGTCCATGAGGAGCTGGATATGGGGTTCAAACTGAGGAACAACAAGATCATAACCTGAGCTGAAGTCAGAAGCTTAACCAACTGAGCCACCCAGGGGCCCCAATGAAAAGGAAAATTTTAAACAATTGCTACCTAAAAATTAAGCATATGCTCATGTAGATATATCTTCAGCCTTGAGTTACTCTCCTAGAAGGTAAGTAACCAAGTATATCAGACAGGCGATTCCTGCAATCAGAACAAAGATGATGATCACCAAGTCTCTTTAAAAAAAAAATCGGGGTAGGTAGGGTGGCATTTATCAAGAACTCTGAAAGCCAGTTAGTTTACACTTTAGTAACTGATACAATTAGTTTTTTCTACCTGTCTACTTTGTGCCAGGTGCAATCAAGAAAATGGTGAATAAAATAATGCAGTGTTCTCTAAAATAAATGTGAAGAAACCTTAGTCTTATCAGCTTCTCCATGAAAAAAAAAATGAGTCTGAAGGAAAATAATTTTAAGAATTTCTATATCCACTTACCTTCTTAATAATAATTCACAGAATATAGAACACTTTCATGGCTATGTGGTGTTCTTTGGTAATTGAGTTTTCTTAACTTTTGAATCATACAGCATTTTCCAAAGTTATCTAAAAAATAATCTTCTTTTTAAATTGCATAAACATTCTGGAACTGGTGTTTCTACAGAACTAATTTTTTGGGTACATTTTAATTATAATCACAACTACTGCCTATGGGAGCCTATGGGACTTGTAAAGGAAATAGGTAAAATACTATCTGTCTCAACAGTGGGGAGGGGCAGAATCTGGTTTCTGGAAAAGGTAGTACATACCTAGAACCTATATGATAGGTTAGATTACTGGGAAAGAGGATGGGAAAGAGTGTTTGAGTCCTAGGAAACTCCAAATGTGAAGTGCTCCTCCTGATTGTGATACATTGGTGAACAGCATGGCATATTTTTAAAGAAATGCTTAATATGGACTTGATATTTAATAGATATTAACACAGATTTGTTTTGTAGCTCACTTTTTTTATAGGCCCACTACAAAGGTTATAGAAGCACAGAAATATATAGCCAAAATGTGGGAAAGAAATGTTGGGGCCCTCTAATCAGACACCTTTGAAGAATGGTCTAACATGAACCTATTCTCTGTTTAAATGTTTTTAGTCACTGAGAACGCTCTATCTTATGATGCATTTTTTTTCTTCTTATAGTAAGATGAAATCAACCTTTCTGTAACTTTCACCTGCCCCAGGTCTGCATTCTTGAGCTGCAGAGAAAGAACTCTGGGCTTTATTACTGTGGGAGTACCAGACTCATTTTCTGTTGGTGATTGAATTTAAAATCAGGTCTATTTAATGGAGTTTTTAGCTGCTCTGCACTTTCATTTTAATACCAGACACTTCACTGCTTTTAACATGTGGAATATATCTGTATGTCTAAAAGTTTTCTTAAGACTACAGTATACATATTGAGTTTTTGTAACCTTGTATCTATCAAGGGAGTATTTTGGGGATTTGGTTTCAGCGTCTTTTTGTAAAAATGTAAGATCTTAGGAATATTTTCATAATTCAGCAGGGTCTGCAATGTTAATGGACCTGAGCAGCAGGATCCTTGGACCACATACTATAATTACTCCTCAGAGTGCTTGTAATTTCAATTCCAGAGCCTAATGCTAGCTGTAATTCATTTGTTTTTCTTCTCTTATTGAAAGTGATTCACAGCAGCCCACTGATTTTGGAAATCTATTTCTTTTGCTCAATTCTAAGTTGGTAGTCAAAATTTAAATTAAAGTGGTATTGGAAGAAACATGGTAGGGACTGAAAAAAAGTAATGGATAGACAAATATTTTCCATGAGTGAAAGATTCTTTTAAAACCACTTAAGTCACTCTGCGACAAATTAGAGTTTTCTTTTTTCTTTTTCATCTCAGGCTTTCAGTGTTCAGAACACTAAAGTTTAAGGAAAATGTGTTCTTCTCTCAGTTGAAATTAAATGATTGCAAATTACTCAATAACATTAATCCAGTTTAAACATGAGACACATGCAATACATCTTGATACTTTGTGTGTATGTGATATAATTGGTATTTCTAATATGTGTAAAACTTTTCTTTAAACCTGTTAAAAGTACTTTGACTTATCTTTTAACAGAATCCAAATTTTTAGATATGCTCTAATTCAATTGGAATAAATTCCATGATTTTACAAAATGAGGAAACTAAGTCCAATAAAAGTTAAATGATTAACATTAGAATTAGAAGTGGAAATCTCTTGAGTATTTTCACTCTGTATGGTTAGTGTGCTTTTTACTTGCTAATAGACCAATAGTGTTACAATAAATGTAAAAGTGTTTTGACTGTTCAAATAGTGATGGGAGTCTTATTTTAATAAATGTGGTTAAGTTCAAGGAAAAAGAGAAATCTGAATTTGAAAATAAAAAATAAACCTATGTCATATGTGATGTGATATTCATTATTTCTAATTTTCATGTTTTTTTTTTTTTCCCCCAACAGGGAAATCATCTTTTGGGATCTTATGAGGAACTTCTTATGGTAAGAAAATACAATCAACCCAAATTTTATAAAAATTATCATAACATGTTTATTGCATGACATTATCTGTGATTTCAGAGAGAATGTCCAGTATACAAAGGGCTGAGAAAATGGAGATTGCTTCTCTTTATATTCTTTTTTCCCATTAACCTGATTGATTGATTTTTATGAAACATACCCTGTTTTTATAGTACATATCACCACCTGATTGTTATGTGTTTATACTTTTGTTGACTGTCTTTCTCACTAAAAGGTACTTCTAGGGGAGTAGAATGCTTACTTATTGACAGTTGTCTGATGTATACTAGATTTATATTGAATGGATGGATTATTGATCAATATAATGATCACCTATTATGTACCAGTCACTGAGACAGACTGCTCCAAAGAAACATTTCCATTTATCCTCATAGTAAACCTGAGAGGTAGGCATTAGCTCCATTTTATAGTTAAGGAAACAGTCTCAGAACAGGAAAATTATTTACTCTAGGTTGTTACTATTAAGAAGGTACTGGAACTTGAAGTGTCATTTAGAAATTTCAGTTATCAAACTCTTACAGAGTAGTCTGAAATTCAAAATATCAAAATTATTTAAAGAAGAAAATCAACAGAAAACTTACACAAAGTCCAGAAACAATGTTGAAACACAATTCCATTTCAGAACACCTCACTGATCACTGATCCTGGGGTATTTGAATGTGATCCTGGATAACTGATTCCCTAGTTTGAACCTAGTCATGAATATTTGACACATGTCTAGCCAAATGAATAAGATTTTGGAAGTGGAATATAACCTAGTTTTAATTATTTAGGTGCTCATTAACCATTTGAATTAATATTTGTCTTGTAAATAATAGAAACATTGGTGGATCTAGAGGGTACTATACTAGGTAAAATAAGTCAGAGAAAGACAAATACCATATAATTTCATTAAATGTGGAATCTAAAAGACAAAACAAATGAACAAACTGAACAAATGAATAAATGAACAAAACAACTAACAAAGTTTCTTAAATACAGAGAACAAACTGATGGTTGCCAGAGGGGAGGTTGATGGCAGTAAAGCTGATATTGAAAGAGAGTGATATCCCTGAGTAGATGGGAACCAAGAATTAGGTAAATTAAGGCAAGAAGGAGATATAGCATAAGTTATTTTTTGATATATGTAAGCTTTTTATTGATCTATGTAAGCATCCTTAATATTATTATTGTTGTTATGGTTAAGGCTGATACATCTCTGACATTAATAATCTTGCTTAGTTTATCTAAGAAAATTATGGTTTCCTCATCATATTCTCTTCCTTTGAAATTTTTGCAGTTTGAAATAAACCTTTGGTTTATTTGCTACCTGTATATATTGAAATGAGTGTCAGGTTTACATTCATAGATCAACTTGTAAAGGATTGGAACTATAGTATTTTCCTTAAAAATTAAGGATACCTTTGTAATTTGCTGCATCATGGCACACCAAAGTGTCAGGGTGTTTTTTATAGCATTTATTACTAATCTAATAATCTAATAATATTACTAATCTGATGAGATGTATATGCTACCCTGATAGCTTACCTCTACTCATCTAACCTTAAACTATGAGAAAAAAAAATAATATTTTGCAAGATAACCATATGGGAAGGAGATTGTTCTAAGTAACCCCAAGGTATAATAAAATGTGTGTATATATTCAGAGATTATGTGTGTACATATGTGTGTGTGTGTGTATGACTACAAACAGGAAAATACTGCTCAATCATAGAAAACTTGTATAGTTGAAGGTCAAGACTAGGAGACTAAAAAAATATTATATTTGCTAAGTTTTAAGGAGTTATTAAGGAATCATGTAAGATTCACATTCAAAAACTTAAAAAGAAACCACTCATCTCTCTTTGTTCTGTTTCCTCTCCTGCCCTCCCCTGCCCTTTCTCTGTCTCTCCCTAAATATACATGTATATGACCAGAAAGTAAATGTTTGAATTTGTGAATATGGAAATCTTACTGTCATTTACATGAAATTAGAATGTTGGAAGAATCATCTCCTATAAATTGATATCTCTAAGATTTGTAAGATCTTTGAGAGAGTGATTGAAATAGAAACTAAAACCTTCAATAAATGAAGAGGACTAACATGAGGGATAGGAGCTGACTGTAAAGAGTGGTCTGCAGTAATATGTGATGACATGATTCAAACTAGAGTAATCCAGAGAGAAGGAAAAGGGAATAACCTAGAACTGGAGATGGGCCATAAAGAGGACATTTGTCCCAGGTGCAACTGTGTGAGGAAAGAGGGGGAAAAAAACCAAACATAGAATGATCCATTGGGAAAACACTATTCTCAGAGAAGATCCAGGGCTCCTTTGAGCAAGATGAGGAAGGGAACATTCAGAGTCAAATTTGAAGATAGTGGTGACTTTCAGGATGATGTACTGTGAATTGTACAGAGCACAGCGAGCAAGTTTTAGGAACTGTAGAAAGCTGGGAGATAGGGAATAAGCAGGAGCTGTGTAGAGTTTTCTAAAGGGGTGAAAATGTGGGAAATGAGAACGACATCAGAAGCTTCTTATGATTATCTGAAATAAGCCAGAACAAAGGGTGTAGGGGTGGTGGTCTCATAGAAGGGAGAAGTGATGAGAATATTTTGGTGTCTGGAGTACCCTCTGCACTACTTCTGAAGGCAGTGGGAAGCAGGAAAAGTCCAGTATTTTACCCATACACCTCTCTCTTCACCACAGTTGTGGAAGCTTTTAACATCTGATGAAGGGTCCGTTCTCTCTTAATCTGGGGGCAAAATCTTCCAATTTTGTAGTAAATTTCTATTTATATAATAATTTTAAAGTTAATAATAATAATAAAAAAACATTACTTATATTCTGATCCAGATGCAATTGTTATTTCTTGAGATTATTTGGGAAGAGATGGTGGTCATTATCCCAGAGTTTCCCACAAAATTTTACATTGAATAGGAATCTTGTTTAGATCAATCTCAAATTATTTTTCCTTATTTTTCCAAATTATTTTGCTTTAAGCAATAGGTGGTTATGTTTAGAGGCTATCTCTTTTGTATTTAATTTCTCCCTTGACTTGATTAAGCACAATTTTTCACTCCAAGATTTCTCTCACCAGGAGGTCTTTCACGGGTCTCCTTGTTATCCTTCCTCTTCTTTTGGTTGTCTGGTAATGAAATCATAATCCTATCTTTTACAGCATCACAGGCTGATAACAGCATGAACACACTCAGAGGATTCTTGCTCTCATTAAGCTTTTAATTTCTTTATTGACTTTAATTAAATTTGAGAGGCTTTTTCAATAACAAGAAAGAAACATGTTTGTATGTTGGATTAATAGCATTGTATTAACTAGACTATAGATGATATTTTGGGGGAAAGGATAAGCTTCTCTTATCCTAGAACCAGAAATGTGATGTTTTCCAACTCTGAATTTCTTGCTTTTAAAAGAGACATTCCACCATGTGAATTGCACCATAAAAATTGCACTACTTCCTAGGAAGATTTTAATAATTCCTAGAAATATCTTAAGAAGCCAGTGACTCTCAGGCGAGGCTTTCTAAACAGTATTTTAGCTGATTCATCTATGTTTTTAAAATGCAATGCGTACATTTATTAATTTAGTGAAGAAGTATTTATTGGACACCTCCAGTGTGCTATGCACTCTTCTAAGCAATGAGCATAATTGGAAAAAAATGTGCCTGCTCTCACAGAACCTATGTTATAATATAGTAGCAGAGATGAACAATGAACAAACTGATTTAAATAGCATTCTTAAATAGTCAACAGTTATGTGAAACATGAAAAAATTAGGCAGAATTACATGATGGAGTGCCTCGTGGGATGGAGGGTAGGAACACCAAAGAAGGTGGTCAGAGAAGGTTTCTCTGCACAGCCGATAATTCAGCCAAAAGAAATATTCACTTACTACATTTAATCTTTTTCTCACCAGTTTTAGAAAACCAATTAAATATGCATATTGAATTAGGGTAGCATATAAGTGTTTGGAATTAGAGCTAATGGGAAGAAATAAAGATTTATTTTAAATAATAATTTCCATAAAAGGATCCAATCAAATATATTTACTTTTATTTGAGGTTCTTGAAATAATTAGAGCCTTGCCATAAAGGAGAAAAATGAAGTAGATAAACATGCACAAAACCTGAGATTTGCTACACTGTGGGTAAGATTCTATAGCTGTCCAACTAGTCGACACTAGTCACATGTGACTTTTGAACACTTGAATCAAGGCTTCTATCTCACACCAAGATGTGCTGTAAAATAATCTACTTCAAAGACTTAAAACAGCAAAAAAAGAATATATATATATGTATATATATAAAACAGGTTGAAATAATATTTTGGACATATTAGGCTTACTTATGTATATACACACATATGTATATGTATATATGTATAATATAATTAATTTCACCAGTTTCTTTTTACTTTTTAAAATGTGGTTACTAGCAAATGTAAAATTCTATGTGCAGCTCTTTTTTGTGGTCACATTTTATTTCTTTTGGTCAACACTGTTCTGTAGAATTGCCAGTGTCCCATAAGCATATTGCAGAGAATTTACAATCTAGTCATTTAAGTGAATTAAATGTTCATGAAAGATGGCATATTGTCCAATTTACATGACAAAATCCAAGTAGAATTTATTTCAGACAAAATAATATTAAGGTTATATTACAATCAGTGTCTACTAATGTTTGGGAATAATGTACTAACCCACAATAATCTTTGAAATCTGGTGATTTTTGTATGCTTTTAGGAAAAATAACATTCTAATTTGTTGGGAGACATGTCACCTAGAATACCTAGCTAAACTGTCTAAGTTAAATGGATAATTTTTCATTCCTCATGACCATGTACAGCTTGCACTAAAACTTAGCTATCTTTTTTAGGGACCACCATTGGGCAAAAATAAGTGTTAACTTTCATAAATGAAGTGATTCTAACTGGACATTACATTGATATTTTTAATCTCATCCAAATGCCTTTGCAGACAGACATTGGTCTAAGTAAATCAAGCAGCCATACAAATTTTCAGAAAAACGTTCTCTCTAGGTTGAAATAGTTCTGATGAGAAAGAGCATATCTTGTCACTTGTTTTCTTGCTTAGTTGTTTTACACAGCCATTACCCATGCTTGCAAGGCATATTTTAAAGGCAAAAATACTCAGAATAAAACATTACACATGTGACAGAAATACCAGTTCACAATTACCAGTTTAAGGTAAGTAGAAAAGACAGACCCAGTTTTAAAGTCCTTAAGCACATAAAGTTTCTATAGAGTTCTTGACTCAACAGAGCACGATACTCCCCAGTATGGTAAATATTTTTTTTCAGAATTTCCAAACATCAGGGTTCTTCCCTGCTAAGTGGAATCCTCTTTAACAGCAACTAACTGCTTATTTGAGAATAAGCTCGTGTGATGGAGATTTTTCCTGAGGGATTACCTGTTTTTTACTCCATACTTAAGTGAATCTCTTGTTCATGCTGCTAAAACTTTGTCTTTGCATAGTGATTACTGTTACTGCATAACAATTATTCTGATATGTAGTGGCTTAAAACAACAGTTTGGTTAGTCTCACTGATTCTGTGAATTAAAAAGTTAGAGAAATCTGGGGCACCTGGGTGGCTCAGTCAGTTAAGCATTCAGCTTTGACTCAGGTCATGATACTGTGGTTCATGGATTTGAGTCCCACATCGGGCTCTGTGCTGACAGTTCAGAGCCTGGAGCCTGCTTCCTATTCTGTGTGTCCCTCTCCCTTTGCCCCTGTCTTGCTTATGCTCTGGCTCTCTCAAAAATAAACATTAAAAAACAACTAAAACAAGTCAGGGAAGTTATAGCAGACATAGATTTTCACTGTTTAGTGATGACTGGGGCCTGAGCTAGAAAGACTTAATACTTAGGGGTGAGTGTATTGTCTTACCTGGAGTTGTCTTGATTCACAAATCGGGCAGTTTATTTTAGGTATTAACTTGGACCTTAACCTGGATTCTCAAATGGTGCATCTACATGTGGTGTTTTCATGTGTCTTGGGCTTCCTCATAGCATAGCTTCTTCAGAACGGTTAGATCCCTACATTGTCATTTCAGAATTCTGCAAATGAGTGTTATAGTAAATAAGACAGAAACTGAATTGGTTTCTATTGACTTAGCCACAGAAATCATACAGTGTCACTGCTGTCCCTCATATTAGTTGCAAGCAAATTACAAACCCACCCAGATTTAAGGGAAGGAGGGAGCATAGACTTTGTCTCCTGATAGGAGTATCAGAGAACTTGCACACATGTTTTGAAAACTTCAGATACTGGGGTACCAATCTCTCTTCAAAATGAGTCTTGAGGGGTGCCTGGGTGGCTTAGTCGGTTAAGCGTCCGACTTTTGCTTAGGTCATGATCTCGCGGTTCGTGGGTTCGAGCCCCGCGTCGGACTCTGTGCTGACTGCCAGCTCAGAGCCTGGAGCCTGTTTCAGAGTCTGTGACTCCCTCTCTCTCTGACCCTCCCCTGTTCACACTGTCTCTCTCTCTCTCTCCTAGAAATAAACAAAACATTAAAAAAAAATGAGTCTTGAAAGACAATTACAGAATTCTAAGGCAGATAGTAATGAAACAGCTGTTTTTTTCTGGTAGTCTAATAAAGATAACTATATGATGTTTATTAGTGGGTATTGGGGTTGGTAAGAGAAGAGCTCTTCAATCCCTTAAGAAATTAATAAGTAACCAATTTTTTTGAAACTTGAAAAGAAGATTTGGAATGTAAGCTTTCAGCATGAAATCATTTTTGCTTTTACTATAATAACTTTTATTTTCCTCAAATTGTATCTTTTTAAATTCTGAAAAGAAGTGCATTAGTATTATTAAATATCATATGTAATATTTGTATTACATATATTTGTATTTAATGGTAATATTAAATATCATATATGTATACATAATAGAAAATTAACCCCTCCTGAATGAGACTGTGATATTTGGAAAATCATTATTTCCTTAATTCTTTAAGCTTTTGGTACTGATTTAGGATTATATGCTTGCTTATTTTTAAAATAATCACTCTCCTAAATGATCTTTGAAATTTTGTGTGCTCATCTGTTGCTTTCATGCACATATAACATGCATTTCTAACTTACTCCCTTAGAATATTCCAGTGAGTACAAAGACATGGACCCTGCTTTTGTGGAATTTATATTTTTAGTGGAAAGATAAACAGAATAAATAAATATGTAAGTAATAAAAAACATCAGGACAACATAAGTTTTATGGTGAAAGAAAGATAGGGTGAAAATAAAAGAAAGTAGAACAAGATGATGTGATAGACTGGAGAGAAGGTGCAATTTTGCTTTAGATTAGAGCACCGGGAAGATCTCAATGGAATTACAGTATCTAGAACTTAAATGACAAGACAGCTATAGATTTGTGAAAAGTCTAGGGGCTAATGGAAGCTATGTTGGTTGATTTTATGTGTTAACTGGGCTATGGAATGCTGATAGCTGGTAAAACATTATTTCTGGGTGGCCAGTGAGGTTATTTCTGGAAGATATTAGAATTCAATTCAGTAGACTGAATAAAGAAGTCTGCTCTCACCAACATGAGTGGATCTCATCTAATCTGTTGAGGGCCTGAATGAAACAACAAGGCAAAAGAAGCACAAATTCACTCTCTCTCTTGAGCTGGAATATTCATCATCTCCTGTCCTCAAACATCAGAGCCACTGGTACAAGGGCCTTTGGACTTGGATTGATTATACCAGTTTGGAGAGGGAAGATTATGGGACCTTTAGATCTCTGTAACTGTGTGAATCAATTCCTATAGGAAATCTCTTTCCCTCCCTCCCTCCCTCCCTCCTTTCCTTCCTTCCTTCCTTCCTTCCTTCCTTCCTTCCTTCNTTCCTTTCCTTTCCTTTCCTTTCCTTTCCTTTCCTTTCCTTTCCTTTCCTTTCCTTTCCTTTCCTTTCCTTATCTTTCTAATCTATCTGTTTGTATCATATTAGTTCTCTTTCTCTAGAGAGCCCTTACTAATAGAGTGACCATTTCTAGGAGAACAGTCTTACCACTTACCACCTCCTTTTTATGTGTGTGTGTGCGTGTGTGTCTAAATTCTAATCTCATAGAAAGCTTGATGCTACTAAAACATGAAATGGGTTCAAACCTTAACACTTGTTCCCCTTTGCCTTCCTCTACTTCTCCTTTTCAGAAAAAAAAGATAAAAAGTAAAACAACAAAAAGAAAACAACTTCTCTTTTAAGTTCCAACTTAGTTAACTACTTGCCTTTTCTCACCTTACAAAATAGTCACTTTCCCTTCTATCTTTTCAGAATGTTTTACCACATCATACTGTATCATTGGTATTTGCTTTTTTGTTTGCTGTTTAATTTTCTTAATAAATGGTGAGCTTGACTAGATTACTTTTTTTTTTGGTGGGGGGGGTATTTGTGCCTACCTCAATTTTGGCACATAATAAACTAAATAAATGATTCTTTAATGTAATTTTGAATCCAAACCCCCTTTTTTTTATATTAAGGGACTGCTGTTTGACAGTAACTATTTGACCATGTGTTTCTGGGTCTTTATCAGTCTACCACAAGTGACAGGATGGGACACACCCCTGTTAACTCACCTGGGACAATTTTAGAACTTGAAAGAAGGTTTAATGCATAGACTATATTTTTAGTCAGTGATGAAAAACAACCCCCAAATGAGAGGATTGATATTTGTTGTATAAGGTTTGCAGCTTTTCTAACACATTCTACCAACTAATCACCTCTGTTAAGTGTAAATGTGTTTTCAGTGTCGTGTTACCTGAAGAACTACTCTAGTCATTCTTTGGTAATTATAGGTTAGCTTCTCTATTAAGAACTGTGAAAGAAAAATAACAGTTGTGATAAAGCCATAGGTGAGCATTCTCATACAAGGAAAAAAAAAAACAGGGGAAACATACTTTCTTCCCTTTATTTTCATAAAACTCTTGTAACCTAGGGTGTCTCCTGTCTTTTCATCTCTCTCTATCTCTCTGTCTCCCTACTGCCTTGGATTTTCTTCTTGTTTAACTATGGTTATTACTGAAGTTCAAAGTTTATTCACTTGTTTTCTCTCTAAATTAATGCTACTTAACATTGCATTGTTACTTTCATTTCCAAATTAAGAGGAATTATGACAGTTATGACTAATAACTAGACTACACTTCAGAGTTTCTCAAGAAATTCCTGTAATTATCAACTGATAAAACTTGCTGTGAATCTGTTGCCTGCAAAATAATGTTTTAAAAATATCTGTCTAGATTTTAATTTTTAAATGTTTATTATTTTGAGAGAGAAAGGGACAGAGAGTGGGTAGAGGAGAGGAAGAAAGAGAGGGAGACACAGAATACAAAGCAGGCTCCAGGCTCTGATCTGTCAGCATGGAGCCCGATGCAGGGCTGGCAAACTGTGAGATCATGACCTGAGCCAAAGTCAGACACTTAACTGACTGAGCCACCCAGACACCCTTGGATTTTAATTTTTTATATCATTCACCTCATTGATAGGCTAAGGTTAGTTTCCTGACTGCTCTGTAATGATGTGGTGCTGATACTTCATCCTTGTGATAACCTTTTATTTGCTTTCATTTCACCCTTTTACAAAAATTCTCTTTAACAATCTGAAAATTTCAGATTCTACTTTTATGAAACATTTTCTCAGCCTTCATCAGCATCTCCATTCTTCCCTTTGTAGCATTAGGGAGCTGACCAAATAAAGTTATTATTATATCCCATTGTATATTAGAGGTTTTTAAATATTTATAAATAATAATGGATATTCCTGAAAAGAAGTAACCATTATAAATAAAAATTATTATTACCTAATGCATTGTATATAACAAGTTATACAGTAAAGCTTTGTGACAGATTGATTTTCATGAGAAAATAGTTTCATTAAATAATTAGGTAAACCAAAATACAAGTGAAGAAGGTGACTTTTTATATGTTCTGATAAAATATAAATGTTTTTATATTAAAATCACTTGGTCTCACACTTGGGCATTGTAGTGTCCCTGAGTTCCAATAGTCCCACTAAAGCCTGCTTGAAGTAGATAGGTTTACACAAAGGTAAAATTTAAATGAGTTAGTCTTGGATTAAGAATTATATTCAAAACATGAATTCAATGCAGACCCTGAAGACTCAAGTGCTGCTCTTTGAGAGGTTATTAATAATACAATGAAGATGGTAGCATAATTCTTGTTGAGTTGATGACCTTCTTAATTAGGTGTTGACACATTATTCAATTGAAGTTAGTAATTTATTGAATTACTGATCATCATCCTAGAATTATTATTTAATCTTACAGACTTATGGTGAATACCACAATTTAAAAGACTGAGAATGAGGGTGGGGTGGGCACCTGGGTGGCTCGGTCAGCTGAGTGATGAACTTCAGCTCAGGTCATGATCTCACTGTTTCTGAGTTCAAGCCCTGCATCGGGCTCTGTGCTGACTGCTTAGAGCCTAGAGCCTCCTTTGAATTCTGTGTCTCCCTCTCTGCCTATCCCATTTGCTCTCTCTGTCTCTCTCTCTGTCTCTCAAAGGAAAAAACATTAATTTTTTTTTAAAGGCTGAGAATGGAAAAGATATGGTGCCTGTTACCTCTATCAGTCAATGTTTGTTTTGTTTTGTTTTGTTTTGTTTCTTATCAGTCAACATAATCATTGAGTGCATCTAAGTGCAAGGCTCTGGTGAACACATATCTTAATGATATTTAAATAAAAACAGATTACTTATGGGACACCTGGATGGCTCAGTCAGTTGAGTGTCTGAGTTTGACTCAGGTCATGATCTTGCAGTTCATGGGTTTCATCCCTGTATTGGGCTCTGTGCTGACAGCTCAGAGCCTGGAGCCTGCTTCACATCCTGTGTCTCCCTCTCTCTCTGTGCCCCTCCCTCTCTCTTTCTCAAAAATAAAAAAGCACTAAAATTTTTTTAAAGAAACAAAATACTTGTGACTTTGACATGGGGAAAATGTTTAATGCGGCTCATAGAAAGTAACTTGATACCTAGGTTTTTTCACTCTTAGTTCAATCTGCATTTTTCAGTGAAAAGGTTCTTTCAGTTAAATGGAGTGGCTTATATAAAGTCATATAACTGAAGCAACTGAAGCAAGAGTTAGAGAATGTGTTGCCATGTAACCAGAGAACAGGGAAGATGGGGGCCTGGAGTGGAGAGATAGTACCTTTTAGCACATTCAGAGCCATCTCATTAAGAAGAAAATATCCTAGGTGATGATAACTGAGATAGAAATTTGTTTAAAAGCACTAGAAAAATGTAGAAACCAATGATACTCTACCTAAAAGTCAACTCTGACAAATAGTAGATGCAAATAGACATTTATGCAATTAATAATTTTGAGACCAAATACATAAAAGTGACATCCCAACACAGACTGGCATTAATGATGATGGTAATACCCAAAGTAACAATATAGCATAAAATAGGTGATATATAGAGAAAATTTGGCCTGATAGTCTGAAAATAATCCTTAGAAATACCAGTGTGAAGATTTCCAATGCTTAAGGTACTGAGAAGTTATTTCAGAAACCCACTTTGGAGCACATGGGTGACTCAGCTGATTGAGCATGTAACTCTTGATCTTGGCTCAGTTCATGATCCCAAGGTTGTGGGATTGAGCATCACTTCAGGCTCCATGATGAGGATGGAGATTGCTTGAGATTCTTTCTCTCTCCTTATGCCCCTCTCCCCAACTTGTGAGCTTTCTCTCTCTCAAAGAAAAAAAAAAGTACTTTTTTATGAAAATATATATCATTATGCTTTAAGTAAATAACACCATAAGTTAAATAAAATGTTATGGAATTCTGTCTTTCTAATCAGTTGTCTTATTACTATGATAAAATTTATTGCTAAATAATCTATCCAATAATTAAAGAAGAAACATATTTGGACAGGGTGAACCATCCTTCCCTTTGTTACTATTAAAGTTAAAGTGAGAAGATCAAGTTAGAAGAATCCCTAACAAGATCCCTGCATGGCTCAGTAGTTTAAGCATCTGACTCTTGATTTTGGTTCAGGTTATGATCTTACAGTTTGTGGGATCAAGCTCCAAGTCAGGATTTGTGCTGACAGCAACACAGAACCTGCTTGGATTTCTCTGTCCTTCCCTCTCTGCCTCTCCTCCACTCAAGCTCCTTCTCTCTCTTTCTCTTTATAAATGAACGAATGAAAGAAAGAAAGAAAGAAAGAAAGAAAGAAAGAAAGAAAGAAAGAAAGAAAGAAAGAGAAGTATCCCTAACAATTTTGCTTCAGTAAGGCTTGTTTCTGCCCGTGTGCATTATATTTTAACTTAAGTCTATGGAGAATGTATGCTGGTGTTTAAGTATTTAAAGAAGGAGGCCACTAGACAGGGGTGGCTCTAATGCGTAATCTATGTAAGCAAACCAAACACTAAGACAGAGTCAATGCACTTGAATCCAAGAAAATGAAATGTAAGGACAACCAGTCACAAACATCCGCTTAGGCTTTCCAAAATCAGACAACTGCTTAAGCTATAACCAATCAAATAATTGCTTTGCTTCATTGTCTCTTCTATAAAAACTTTGCCCCTAGCTTCTACGGGTGGAATGCTTTCAATCATTCTTGGTTTGCCTTGTGTTTCTGTTAGAAGTGTGCTCAAATAAGCTCTTGAAAAATCTATGTATCTCAGTCTTCCTTTTTTTAAAGTTTATATATTTGGGGAGAGAGAGAGGAGGAGGAAGAACTAATCCCAAGCAGGGACTGCACTGTCACCACAGAGCTGATGAAGTCCAACCCATGAACCAGTGAGATCATGAACTGAGTCTACACCAAGAGTCCTACATTGAACCAACTGAGCCACCCAGCTACCTCTCACTTTTCCTTTTCATATGGGAGAACATGGCTAATTATAAGATAAACTTTTACTTATAGACATTAAATTCTATCAGAGTGATTAAAACAAGAATTCCTTAATATATGCTAAATAATGTAAACCTGTATATTATTATATTGACAGTTTGTTCAGTTTTAATTTCTACAGGAGTCTGAAGTGAGAGTGATCATTGTGTGTCAGTTAACACTATTTTGGTTGCAAAGTGCATAAAATTTAACCCAAATTGCTTTAAACAAAGGCAAAATCATTATCCCTGGAAATTGAGACTTTCAACAATATATATAAACTCATTAGCTCCTTGATTCAGAGGCTCAAACAATGTCCCTCAATCTGTTTGCTCTCTCTAGACTTTGGTTTTCCTCCATATTAGCTCCATTCTCAGGTAGGCTTGTTGTATTTGCAAGTTGGGTACCACTAGGCCAACTATTGCAAAGAAAGCAGTTGGATTCTGTATGGGAAATCTTAGTAGAACCTGCTCAGTTGGTTCTCATGAGGTTATGTACCTACCCTTGAGCCAATCACTGAGGCAGACAAATGTGAGGCTTTTGCTGGCCAGGTTTGAGTCATATGCCAGGCATGTACCTATGAATGGAATTGGTTTCATGGGAACCACATGAATTGAGAATAGAAGATTAATATTTTCCAAAAAGAGAGTCAATAGCCAAAAACATATATTAACCACTACATGATAGATCTGGAATAACCTGGCCACTTTTATAAAGGAGGCTAGAATAGTTTTGCCTTGGAGAATGGATCAACATGACTCTGTAATAAATAAGAAAATGGAGGGATGCCTGAGTGGCTCAGTGGGTTGAATATCCAACTCTTGATATTGGCTCAGGTCATGATCCTAGGGTAGTTGGGATAGAGCTCCACATCAGGCTCCACGCTGAGTGTGAAGCCTGCTTAAGATTCTCTCTCTCCCTCTGCTTGTCTCTTCTGTGAAGCCTGCTTAAGATTCTCTCTCTCCCTCTGCTTGTCTCTTCTGCTCCTGCATGTACCCTTTGTCTCAAAAACAAAAAAACAAAAAACAAACAAACAAAAAAACCAACAGTGTGTCTACCAAAAAATAAGAAAATGGAAACTGAAGAATCATTCAGAATCCTGAATGTTATGGCCACAAATAGACACAAATAGAACTAATGTCAGTGAAGATAGCACTTTTATTTTTTATTTATATTGTATTTTTAATTGTTTCTAATTTTAGAAAGAGAGTACATGAGTGGGAGGGAGAGGGAGAGAGAGAGAGAGAGAGAGAGAGAGAGAGAGAGAGAGAGAGAGAGAGACCATTCCAAACAGTCTTCCTGCCCAGCAGGGAGTTTGACACAGGCTTAAACCCAAGACCCTGGGGTCTTGACCTAAGCTTAAATCAGGAGTCTGACACTCAACCAACTGAGAGTTCCCCATAGATACCACTTTTAAAAAAGAAAATATCATAAATGCAGGCAAACTAATAAAACTTAATTACTCCTACTAAACCATAATTAATCATCATACCAAATAATTTACAAACTAATTTATTCCAGAATCAACTGTTTCTGAATTCTGGATAACTAGGGAAAGATATGGGTTATTTTTAATTATATTTTACATGGAGGTTTAGGTTTTTTTTTTAAATTGTTCCAGAAAAGTTAAAATTTAGACACCAAATTATTATTGTACCCTAAAGATCTCTTGTGGGTTTTCTTTGATTTCCTAAACTTCAAATTTACAAAAAGTAATCAAAATCAAGAGAACCAAAAGTGAATAGACAGAAAGTATACCACCTTGAAAATGCAAGCTATACTGTAGATGTCGTATCTTTAATTTTCTATAGAGCTTATTTAAATCTTTGGTGCTCAATCATATAATCAATTTGATTGGTTTATGTGTATTTGATTAAGGTAAAGTTAAAACTATTGCTTATGGTGTGATTTATTAAGGAAACATGGTCTGGGTCAGGGAGGACAGAACAGGGAAGGGGAATGAATGGGAGAGGAAGAGAGAGTAGAAGAATTGTCTGGAACATGAAGTGAAATATCCTCATATGCCAGATATGAGAGATTCAAATATCTTTTGATCTGTGGAATGTGTGAAGTGTATTTTTATTAGAATGGAAATGCCTTGCAGTGTGAGCTTTCTGCATTAGAAAGAAGGCAATTGGTTTTCTGTTCATGCTCCAGCCTTATCTTTTATCATCAAAGGTGCTGCTATTTTGGTATCAGGTCCTGAATGTGATGACAACATATGACCTTCACAGATCCTGAGTGGAATCCAGTGGGTGGTATGTACACTCACACCTGTGTTCTCTCAGACACAACTACTTACACTCAGGATAACTTTACATCAGCTGTGTTAATGATGTTGTATCATCAAGTGATAGCATGATCACAGCTTTTGACACTGATTTTCCTAGGTATGTCATCAGTTTTCTTATAAACTTATTACCTTCTTCTTTTCTTCCATTAAGCTCCATTTTATTTTGAGTGTGAGGTTAATTTTCATTAAGGCTGAGTGAAATACTGAAGGGAAAATATAGACTCTGACAACTTCAACAAGAAAGGGAAAATAAAGTGGCAGAAGATTTCACAACAAATGTAAAGGAAGATAAGGCAATGTTGGCTGTGTGGTTAAAATTAAAAGGAATAGAAATAGATGCTTGGAGACTCAGCTATGAGGAAATACTAGAGTTTATTGTTGTTAAAAGGAGGTCAAATGGGCCACTACTTGCTTCTCCTTGGAGTCTTTTTTATTTAGCCTATTAGGCAACTGTGAATATATAATTAAAATTGTCAGTTAATTTTTTAAAGATTATTTTAAGTATTTGCTGGAAAAGATTGAGTTGTAAATAATGAGATGAATGAAACAAAAGATTATTTTAGCATATGATCTACCTTAAATTTAGGAATATATTACTTGAACTTTAAGGGTTTTTTTTTATGTCTGTTTATTTTTGTGAGAGAGAGAGAAACAGAGAGAGAGACAGAGTGCAAGTGGGAGGAGGGGCCAAGAGAGGGAGATGCAGAATCCAAAGCAGGCCCCAGGCTCTGAGCTGTCAGTACAGAGCCTGATGCAGTGCTTGAACCCACAAACTACAAGATTATAACCTGAGCCAAAATCGGATGATCAACCAACTGAGCCACCCAGGCACCCTTATATTACTTAAACTTAAGTAACTGATTTCCAGAGAACTTAGGTTGTGTGTGTGTGTGTGTGTGTGTGTGTGTGTGTGTATATACTTCTTCTATAATTGTGTCTTCTAAATCACTTATTCTCCTTTCTGCCTCTTCAATCCATGCATTGGATGCCTCCATTTTATTTTGCATCTCATTTACAGCATTTTTTAATTCATCACAACTATTTTTAAGCTTCTTAGTCTTTGTAGCAATAGTTTCTCTGATGTCTTTCATGCCTTTTTCAAGCCCAGAGATTAATTTTATGACTATTGTCTAAATTCTTGTTCAGTTATGTTGCTTATATCTGTTCTGAGTCATTTTTTAGCTGTCATTTCTTCCTGGAATTTCTTTGGAGGAGAGTTCTTCCGTTTCGTCATTTTGGTTAGCTTTCTATCTCTTGTTAGTTTTAAAAGCTTGTTATGCACTCTGCCCCTGCAGGTGCTGCTGTATAAAGAAGGCTCTTTGACTATACAGGGCCTGTCTGTTCAGGAAGTGTTCTTTGAATGGTGTCTCTTGGTTTCTCTGGTTGAGACTTTGGTTATTTTATTTCCCTACTTGTAGTGGTATTTGGGACTCCTCCCCCATGTGTACTTTGGCTTGTTTCTTGAAGTAGCATAGATCACTGGCTTATTATGAAAGAAAGAGGTGAACAGAGCAAGGTATGTGGAAGCTGTATGGGGCCTCTCGGCTTCCAGGCAAGCCACTCCAGGCACCTCCACACGCTCACTAATCCAGAAAAGAACTTTTAAAACAAATGTGTTAATCATTCTGAATTTTTTTCTTAATTGCGTATTTATATAATCTGCCTTATTTTTATTGCTTTTAGTATTATTTTCAGTATCCGTATTCAGTTCTATGACCTACTATGACTTTGCATTCTTTAAATAAAAAGTGATTAACTAGCATTAACTTATTCTTTTTTGTTAAAGAGAGCATTTATAAAACATGACCTTGTCCAAGCTATATAACATGATTACTGTGGTATTGGTAGGGAAATGTCATTATTAATTATTGAGGAAATAGTTTAAGGTACACTCCTGTTTCCACACATTTTCTAGAATTTCAGATTTGATATTATATTTTGATAATGTATTAGACATTAGTTCAACATGAAATTGAGATGCACAAAATTTTTTGGGGGTGAAAATAATTTTGATTCATCAAAAAAGTTTATATAATTATATTCATAGGCATGCTCAAAGGTAGGGATTTGTCTAAATTATCACAGGTCTGTTCCAAAAACAAACAAACCAAAGAACTTGAGATTCTCTAAAGATATTATAATGTATGAGTCAGCTTGGACTGTCATAACAACATATCATAATCTGGCTGGATTAAACAACAGAAATTCATTGTCTTAATGTTTTGGAGGCTAGAAATCCAATATCAAAGTGCTGGCAAATTTGGTTTCTTGGGCTACCTCTTCTGGCTTTCAGAGGGCCATCTTCTCACTATGTCTTCACATGGCCTATTCTCTGCTCTTGTTGACAGGGAGAGACAGAGTTCTCTTCTTAAAAGGACACTTGACCTATTGGTTTAGGGCCCACCCTTATGATGTCATCTAGCCTTAAATATCTCCTTGAAGATCCCAGCTCCAAATACAGTCACACTGGGGGCTAGAGCTTCAACATAGGAATTTGGGGGAGACACAATTCAGTCCATAACAGAAATTTATATTTTCTATTAAACTAGTTCATAACATACAAGGGAAAGAAAAGATTCTGAGGCACTGGATTTCTAATAAGTAAACTTTCTAAAATATCAATGAGGAGTTGATATAAAAAAAAGATTAGTACAGTAACCAAACCTCTCTTTCCCACCTTTCACAGTTCATTTCAGCAAGTGAGAACTCTTTATAAGTGTTAGTGACAGTGTTCTATGACATTTTTCTCTTCCTCCTTAAGAAAAATGCAATGCAATGGACAGATTTAAGCAAAATGTGCACTTTGTTTTAAAATTTATAATGTATGTTAGCCTATATTAGGACTTTGGAAGAGTAACTTAAATCCTTCATTGTGTCAAGTCAACATAGCAGATGCCAGTTTCTAATTCTTTTCCGCCTTCTCATAATTTCTTATATATCCACAGGTTAGAACAAAGGTATTTAAAATGCAGTCTCCAGGAGACATCTGCTGCTCCCATTCTCACGTTCTTTGGGGGCAGTTCCAAAATGTGGCTGCAAGAAAATACACCCCAGTGAGACCATTCTAACAGATGGTCATTTTGATGGTTTCCCACATTATTCTGTTTAAAGTGAATGTGTTGGTGATCATCTGAGAAAGTGCCCATTAAGAAAGTGATTTTTTTCTTTACTTTTTAAAAAATGTCTATCTGCCTGAAACATCTATTCATGAAAATGACTTTATGGCGAAATTCTGACATCACCCAAGGTAATCCCATCACATTAGCTGAAGTGTAGCCACACTACAAGTAGAACCAGATTCAAATTCCTAATAGAGTTTCTGATATAGCCAAGATTGTATTAATATATTATTTCTCTATTTTCAAGATAATGTTCTTTGTTTCACTCATGACTATATTATAATTGTAGTCTTGAAAATAAGTATCCCCCTTTTCCATACAGATTATAGTATTTTTTTAGGCTAAGTATGTAAGCTTTCTATGCTGACTGGAGCTACATGGTTTAGTGTGTCTGTGTGGTGTGTGTGTGTGTGTGTGTGTGTGTGTGTTTAGATGTGTAATTAATCTTTGAATTCTTGGTGTTTGCCTGAATCATGTTAAATACGAATATATACAAGTACTGCAGTTTAGTTCCAGGCATAAACATTTTCTTTAAGTATTCTAAAGGTTAATTGTAATATACTGTTTTATTCCTTCTTTCAGAACTAATATGAGATCATAACATTAAATGCCATGAAGTTGAAATATATGCTATGATGAGCAGGGAGACCATTTAGAAAGCCATTATGTCTATCTGAGTGAGAGATGATAGAAATTAATCCAGAGAGTTGGAGAGGTTGGAGGGTGGGGGAGAAATCATTGGTTTTTAGAAATATTTAGGAGATGAGGTTGATAAACATGGTGATTGATGGGATATAGGAAGTAAAGAAGAAGCTGATATTAAGGGTTATTCTATTCTGAGTATAATCACATCAAATTTGGGGAAAGAGATTATAGATTTAATTTTCAGTGCATGGAGGTTGAGATACTTGTAAGACAGCTAAGTGTTGGATGTCAAATTAATGGTTGAATGGAACTAGAGCACAGAGAAAAATATTCTAGACTGGATGTATAATGTATAATATATTAAGGTTTGTGAGTGAGATCTCCTACAAAGATAATATAAACAGTTAAAAATGTTAAGAAAGTAGTTCAGTTTACACAGAAGAGGGATTATACTTGTTTTTCATAGTTCCAGTGTAAATTAGTATCAGTAGGTATAAATTACAGATAAGTTAATTTTACATAAGCATAAAAAAGATGTTTTGAACCTTCATGGATCTAGGAGTAAGAAATTATCTTTGGAGGTGGTAATTCCTTACTGGCATATGTGATAGATCAAAGCCCAGACAACTAGAAAGTTTTAGACATTGAATTCTTTTTAAACCTGATATTATTATTTTTGTCTTAAAATCATAAGACATAAAATATTTCTACTTTGTTGTTTGTAACTTGTTAAAATGAATATGGGTTAACTATTTAAAATAATATGATTGATTATTAAAAGAAAGTGAAAATGAGTGGAAGATACAAGAAAAAGAGAGATTTTTAAATGAGGCCGTCCATAGTTACAAAGCTTATATTACCATGCTTTAAAATATTTCTGTTTAAAACAGACATTTGATGTTTCCATGAATCCTAAGGTTGGTCATCATACTTAGAGAAATGGCGAAATTATTTTGTGTTGCGCTTAAACTTTATGGAGCATTTTACAGTATCATTTAACTAGTTTCAGGTTTTATGTCCATCATAGTAATTGTCCTCCCACAAAGATATAGTTAAAAAAAATAGAACAATAGGAATAAATCTGTAGATACATTTTAAAAGCCACTGTAGACATCACAGAACCCAACAAATTTGATATTTGGTTCTTCCCCTATGAATTATTCATGGCCAGAGGAATGCTGAATCAGTTACTGCATTTATCAGTGGGGTACTTCTGAAATGCTGCCTGGGAATCATTGTACAGTTGTGACCAGAAGAGTAAATATGTGAGAGCCATATTTTTTTCTACCTTTGCATAACCATTTAATGTCTAAACAATGCTAGAGATAGAAGCTGTAGAGGTTCTATTCAACTTCATACCTCATCAGCTATTTTGAATGTTTTGACTACAGAATAACACATTACATGTAAGCAGTAGAAAGACTACAATTATTGGGTTACACTCTAAAACACTTTAAAACTTGGTTCTTGTTAATCCATACCTTTAAATGGCTGTGTTGAAAATCTTGGTTATTTTGGGGACACCTGGTCAGTCAATCATCTAACTCTTGATTTCAGCTCAGGTCATGATCTCACAGTTGTGAGACTGAGCCCTACATTGTGCTCAGCACTGACAGCATGGAGCCTGCTTGGAATTCTCTATCTCTCTCTTTTCCCCTCTCTCAAAATAAACAAATAGTGAAAAGGAAAAAAAAAAAAGTATCTTGGTACCTTTTCAAAGGAAAAGAGTGAGCAAACCTCATTAGAAATGGTGGGGCAGAGTGTAGGGTGTCCTGTAACATTTTCCATATCTGCTTTCTTTTGTAGGATCAACATGTACTGAGAGTACTTATCTTAAACTTTGTGCTACAGCAGTACTGTCCAATAAAATTGTAATAGGAAATGGAAACATGAAGCATATATGTAATTTAAAAACTTTTATAGCCAGACTACCATATTATACACACTATAGGTAAAATTATTTCAATATCTTTTATTTTAGCAAATATATAAAACTACTAATATTTCAACATCTAACCAATATAAAAATTAATGAGATATTTTACCTTTTTTTTGTACTAGAACATCAATATCTGCTTTATATTTTAAACTTACAGCACATCTCAGTTGAGAGTAGTGACAGATTTCAAAGGCTCAATAACTGTACATGACTAGTGACTGTTAAATTGCATGCAGAGTTCTAGGTTCTCAAACATGACACATTCATAATTTCTGATTATCCCAATACATATGTAGAAGTTGAGAGACAAGAGTAAGGATCTTGGGTTTGAATTCTAATAGTATGCCAAAATTAAAAGGAGTGATAAGTTACTAAGAATGGAAAACCCATCATTACTTATATATGAAATCAATAAATGATTTTTTTGTGTGAATACAACAGAGTGTAATGCTAGAAAATAACTGACAAGTTTCTCAGCTTTACAGGTAAATTATAAGTTTGAAATAAAGGGCTATTCATATTGATAGTGAAAGAAGTAAGCAGAACTCTTAATCACCCATGGTAGATTTGGGATCAGAATAGTATACAGATCTAAGGAAAATTAGTTAGAAGAAAGAAGTCTCAAAAATTAACTAAAAAATATCCTTAGGAGTTTGGATTGCACCTTGATTTAATTATCTCCAATTCCCAGAAGAAACTAGAGAAAATTAGCCACCTTTTTATAGCTTATTAAAAACTAATTCAGATGAGCTAAATGAGTCAGTTATAATATTGCCTGGGGATTACAGGAAAAATAAAATTTAAAGAATGTTGACTTTTTCTATCTTTTAGTTATAAACACTACTCAAAGTCACCTAATTTTTGTAAAAGAAAATTCGACATATCACAATAAAACTGCCCAGAAAACACAAGTTGTTGTGTTTTTTTTTCAGTATATCTTATGTAAGATTTTTTTCATAGGATTTCTTTACCATCTTATGTTAGTGGTTCTCATTATTCTCCTCATGTCTATGATCAGTAGCAGAAAAAGTCAAACCTTAAGATAAGGTCTTAGCAAATGTAGAGTTAAGATGTTAAGAATTAACACACAAGTATTTTCTCAGTGATATAATCAGATAATTTCTCTCTTTGGAAATATGATTTAATGATTCATAATATAGATGGAGAGGACAGTCTTATTTGTAGCAAGTAATCTATGGGTATAGTTTTATTTTCTGCCCTGCTAAATTACTTCTAACAGCCAGACACTAGAATAACAACAACTAGGTCTAATGAGTCATTCTTTAAAATTTTCACCAAGAGGGGTTCCTGGATGACTCAGTAGGTTAAGTGTCCGACTTCAGCCCAGGTCATGATCTGGTCCATGGGTTTGAGCCCCACATCAGGCTTGGTGCTGACAGGTCAGAGTCTGGAGCCTGTTTCAGATTCTGTGTCTTCCTCTCTCTCTGCCCCTCCCCAGCTAGTGCTGTGTCCCTCTCTGTCTCAAAAATAAATAAACATTAAAAAAAATTAAAGGAATAAATAAATAAAATTTTCACCAAAAGAGAATACTGAATTTCTTCTCAGGGCTAAATAAAGATTCAGTGTAACCAAATATTTACTAGGTTCATCAGATTTATCCAGTTACTTTTTCAATTAAGAATCTTATACATAGAGGGTCACCTGGATGGCTCAGTTGGTTAAGCAGCTGACTTCAGCTCAGGTCATGATCTCATAGCTCCTGAGTTCGAGTCCAGGTCAGGCTCTGTGCTGATAGCTAAGCCTAGAGCCTGCTTTGGGGTCTGTGTCTCCCTCTCTCTCCCCTCCCCTTGTTCGCTCTCTATCTCTCTCTCTCAAAAATAAACAAACATCAAAACATTTAAAAAAAATTATCATACATAGAAAAGCAGCACAAGAATTATATACCACTCTTTTAACAATGTAGCATCTTAAATCTTTTGAATATGTTTTAAAGTTCTATCATTAGTTACCACCAATTTGTTCAGCTCTTTTCCAGAAACTAGTAGATGTGTGAAGCTTTTTTTTTTATATATATGTGGCTTCTCTGGGCATACTCAAGTCTATCTGACATCTTCTTCAGAAAGTAATGTCTATCTGTAGCATATGAGCATTCTGTAAATATAAATCTCACTGTAGTTTAATGAAATTATTATACAATAGTGTAAATTTTCTTAATTATGATATGCTACATCAAAGGGGTTTACATTTTCTTCCTTCTTTTTATAGTATACTAGAAATCTTATTTTGCCTGAGAAAATAGGATACGTAATATTTAGCAATCTTTTTAAAGTTTCTCTCCTGTTAATATGTAATACCTTTCCTGGCCACTTGGGTCTTGGAACTCTTCTCTAGTTACTTGCCTCCACACTGCTACTGAACTTAAAGGACACATTTCTAGACCGTTGCGTGCATCTTACTGTCTTTCACAATTGTTGGGTTTTCCAAAATCTTAAAACTCTTTATCTAAAACCCTCTATCTTTCCAACCTTCAAATTCCTTCAGTGGCACTGCTGCTAAGACTAGCTCCCATCTCCCACCCCATACCACCCTCACATCTCCACCTGCCTTCTCCATTCCCTGCCTCCAGTGACCTAGAAATTGAGGTCCCTTAATGGGTTAGTCTTTAGCAGGCTTTGTTTTCCTGTTTATTTGGCCTGGACACACTCATCACTCATTTCAGTTGTGCTCTCTTAAGACTTTTTATTCTTTTGTTACTCTTAACATTTTACCACAGAAAGCTTGCTGTTGATAACAGGGATCAGTCCAAGAATTTGATTTGTCTCCTTGTCATCTCAGAGGCGGAGGACTTGTAGAGAAACATTACATAGGTTTGCTCATCAGGTCCATTAGGGTTATGAGTACTGAATTTTCTATCCTAACTGAACTCTCTCTCTCTCTCTCTCTCTCTCTTTGTTTTTGTTTTCCCAAGGCATTTCTTTGGGCACACCTAGGGACAGGGAAGCTCTGCGTCTAAAAGAGGCTTTGGGGCCTCTTGATGGTAAAATGTGTCTGTGTTGTCCATGTAGGACTGGTGGGTCAGTGGGAACTTGACCTTGGATTTGTGGAATTGCTTGTTTGCCAGTGAGCACTTGCTGGCTACAGTCTCCTCCATCTTTATGATCTGGATCAAGTGGGCTCAGCAGTAGTGCCATTTGCCCGTGGTGTCTGGGTAGCTCTGGGAAATAGCACCTGCAGTGGTCAGGTCCAGTACTCCTGGTACATGTGAGTGTCACTGGGGAGTCTTGGCACCGCCAGGTGCTGAAGTTCTTGACCCACAATGGGGATTTCTCAAACACCTATCCACAGTAGACAATTTCTCCTGAAGATATATTCATCTTCTTCAACTGAAACACAAAGTACCAGAAATGGGACTTGGTGACAACATGATTAGGTGCAAAGATTTGCATGTAGTAGAGGGGCAGAGTGTGGCATTTGAGGTAGGCAGGCAGCACTCTATCACCATGTACTCTCCCAGTGTGCTTGAGTGTCCCAGAGCATGCTCTCCGCTCTTGTTGCCATCCACAAAAGGAAGTGTTAACTGCATTCTTATTAATGTCTGATACTCTTTTCTTTCCTGATTATTGGCTCCAGGTCCCTTTTTTGTTGTGGATGTCCCATTATTATCCAGCTAGTATCCCTTACCCTCAAGAGATGTCTTGGATTCTTTCCTCAGTGAGAAAACAAGTCAACAGTGATGAAATTTCTTAACTGCCCCTCTTTACCTTCTATCACAGATTCTTCATATTCAATGATACTAAGATTTATCTCAGTTTCTCCTCCAATTTCAGAGAATGAAATAGCTTTTTCTTTTTAGGATTGGTTGTCCAACCATGTTCTTGATATCTCTCCTTTGTATGTACTTTAGGAATTCAATTCATCAAATGTCCCTTCACTTTCTTGGATCTGCAAACACTCCTTTACCACAAATCCTTTCTTAAAAAGAACTAAATATTTACTTCTCCCTGTCACAAGTAATTTCTCCTACACCCCTACATTTTCCTCAAGTTAAATTTCCATCTCTGTCCTATTCACATATATACTTTACAAATGATTGATTTCCCCATCTCCTGCTCATCAATTTGCCCAATGTAATCTGTCTTCTTTTTTACCCATTTTTCTCAAATACTCTTTGGAGTATTGACTATCGTACTCTTTATCTGATAAATTAAGTTTTTGTTTTTTGTCTCACTTTATCATGGTCACAAAGTGACATTGTTGGATCTTCATGCTTTATCTGAGATAATTCGTATTCACCAAGAGGACATTATACCCTTAACTGCAGGTGCTAGGCCAGCTCTAACAACACCCAGGACTTTCTCTTAGTCTCAGGGAGATCCTGGATATTAAGGGGTTGATTTTCTCCTTCTCAACAACAGTGATGGTGGTGATGTCAATAATAAATGACAAACGCATTTGGTCTTAGGTTAATACTGTTTTCAATGATTAATATATATTAAATCTCTTAATCCTCTCTACTACTGGGTAGTTCCTATGATTTTCTCCATTCTGAAGATGAGAAAATTATGACCCCAGAATGGGAAGTAACTTAAGAGAGCAACAAAACTGATAATATTTAGAGACCAGATATATCAGCTCTTTCTTACACACCATTGCATAGCTTCCCAACTGTACTTCTCTCAGGGCTTGGACTCTTACTTTGCATTAGCTTCCTTGTGATTGATTCTCACTGGCACAACTCCATCCATGCTAACTCTTCCTTGCCTCCTGCCTCAAGACATCTCTGTTGACACTGAGACCCACTTGGTATCTCTTCATGAGCAACCTAGGAAGAGCAGAAGAGATAAAGCCTTTGGAGCAGATTTTTAACTAATGTTGTTTAACTAATGTTGGACTATCCTGAAATGCAACAGTTCAGATGGTATCTTAGAAGACTCTCCTGTAAGCAAACAATCAACTGTGTTGACATAAAATTGAATGTTTGCTTTCTGTGTATCTACGTCTCACTCAGATTTCTCTTCACTTCTGCTTCCTTGGAATTGTAGTCCCTAATAAACTGGTAGTATACAAACTTTTATGCCAGATTTTGCTTTTTGGAGAACCTGGGAAATCTAAATCCAAACTATGAAAACTCCACCTGGATGGTCTACAGTCTCTCCTGACTTATCCAGTAGAGCATAGCGGTTGACAACATTGGCTTTAGAAGATAAATCTGAGTTGGAGTCTGGAGTTGCCACTAATAAGCAATGAGACCTCAAGTGATTTATTTAATCTCTCTTGGCCTTTCTAAAATTAGAGATAACAGTACTTACTTCAAATAGCTCTACCGTCCTATCAAGGGTTATGACAAATTTAATAGTTTGCTGCGACTAACACACTGTTTGACATGTAACATGTAAGTATTAATTTTATTATCATTATTAACATCTTTCAAAACATTGTCTTTCTCCTTTGTTCTGATATATCTTAATGTTAACATCATCTAACTTACCACCCAAACAAAACAAGTTGTAAGGAAATCATGGACTCTCCCACCTGCTTCAACTATTTCTCCTCACAAACTTTCATCATATAATTGCTTAACATATAAATGTTTATTTTACCTCTCAGAAACCCTCTCACATCCATTCTTTATTAACCTTGCTATCTTCATTTTGACAGACATTTCCAGAATCTCACCATAATTCGCAATAATAGTGTACCATGTTAAATGATTTTCCTTGCCTACTATTCTTAACACATCACCATTATTCCTTTACTTTCCATAGTCTTTTAAAACACAGCCCAATTTCATCACTAAAAATACTGCATTGTAATTGATTACTTATTTCTTTGTGTCTCTCAAAGTTGAGTTTATCAGCCTTGGCACTTTTGGCATTTTGGGATGTATAATTATTTGTCATTGGGGGTGCTGTTCTTTGTATTGTAGAGTGTTCACAGTATCTCTGGTCTCTATCTAGTAGATGACAGTAGTGTTCCCCTCCTCTGCTGTGACAGAGAAAACCTTCTGCAGAATTTGCCATATGTCTCCTGAGGAGAAAAACCATCATAGTTTACACCACTGCTCTAGAAAGTAAGTCATTTACAGAGAGGGATTATATTTTATTGACATAAATCCCTAACACCAAGCACCATGATAGAAAAATGAAAAATGTTTAATAAATATTTTATTAAATGAATGAAACACTTCTCTTTTCAAACTACGCATTTTTTTTTTCAATCTCAGGGTCTACCTATGCTTCTGTAGCTTTTAGCATTTTGCTGTGCATATGTCTGTTTCCCCAATTACATTGTATGATTTCCTTATATCTTTAACCCCCACAGAATGAAAGGATTATATAGTGCGCTCTCAATAAATGCATATTCAATTATATTTAATTAGTAAATTAATATATATATTCTATGAATATATTCAAACCATATGTGTTTCTCATTTTGAAGGTACTATAGGATAATAATTTCATGTTCTCACATCGTGCAGAACTTTCCCTGTCATTGTGCTGACACTTACACCATCTATAATTAACTAATCACATAGGGTATTTGAGACAGAAAACTGGGGTTACTTCTTTTTTTTTCCCTCTTTCCTATGGCTAACCCAGAACCTTGTGCAGAATACATACTCAGTAAATTATAAGTCCCTGTCAAATGAATTAATGAAATGGACAATATGTACTTGGAGAATTTGACCCAATGTATGTATCGTAGTTTATGGATTTATATGATGCAGTATCTTTGAACCTATATTAAATTGTGAAGTTTTAAAAAGTCTCGTCTTTGTCAAGTTAGTGAAAATGTCACTTGCCCCTCTAACCCATTTCACAAAAGAGAGAATCTGAGGCTGTCATAAGTCAACGCAGATGTTTTCTCTCTCAGACTTGTTATCTCCTATGCTCAGTGTGTTCATTTTTTTTCCAGTACTAATGAATTAGCCCACAGATCCTAATTGACATATTGACCTTGAAAACTCTAGAAAATGATCTCTTCTGCCAGCTTCGTTATCTGTGGCTTTATTAGCCAAGGAAATTTGACAATAAAACATGAAACAATCACAAGTAATCTATGTACAGATGCTGTAAATCATGCTTCTATCAAGTAAAAATAGCCAGTATAATCCCTAACATAATATCACACAAATACAGTTTAGTCTTATATTGCAAATATAAAATAAGTAGTTTTGTTCTGCTATTGTCTGAAACTACTTATTAACCCATGCTTTATAAATCTCAACAATGAATGTTTTATAAGAATTTCATAGAACAGAATATTGCTTAAAGACTGTAAATTTAGTGTCTTTTGAGGAATGTTCTTCCATCAGAGGAAACCAGCATGCTATCTTAAAGAACATTAAAACTAAGAGAGAAAAAAAATCTCCTTTCATACATATTGCCGAGTATTTTCTTTCTTTACCATGGTTTCCTGTTGTTCCCAGTAGGGATCCCAATTTTAGGATATGCAGTAGACAGCTGTACTATAGAAGCTAAAGCTTACAATTGTTCAGGAGAAGCTAAGATATGGCTTTTCATTTTACAAGAAATTGTAAGCAAAAAATCATAGTAAACAGCCTGCAATAAATGACCTGTAATAGAAATATGACTTTTTTATTTACTGGCTCAGAATTTTCTGATGGAAATATTATGCCAAAATAACTTTGAAAGTGATCCTAACCACAAGCAGTCATATTAGGCACCTGTTGACTCCTCTGTTATCAGGCACAACTTAATGAAAAAGACCATTGTTTCTCACAAAAGTGTGTGCCTGTGTTCCTTAATGGGGAGTAAAAATTTCAAAAGTATTAAACTGGAATTTCAACTTAAAAACTACTAATATTTGTGTGCATGTTTTATTTTAGCTCAGAGTGTCTCTATTATACATGTTTTCATTCCTTTTTAGCTTCTAGAAAATACACAGATATTTTTCCAGGACACAAAATGAGTAATTATTTTGTTATATTAATTGCCGGTAAAATCCTATCCAATTTCCCAAGATGATAATGGCCAGTCCACTATCTACCATTCTAACCTCACTCCCATTGGCCCCTTTCTTCCTGTCCTTGTGACTCTACACAATACGAAAGCATCCATAGTGACTAAACAGGCAGTATTCTGGTTGTATTACTCCCTGTGCCTGGAATGAAGACCCCACTGTTTATCCTCTGGAAAACCCTATGTTGCCTTTCAAATCTCAGTTCAAGCCAACACTGTCTCCTCTCTGAAACGATCATTGACTCTCCCAGGCAGACTTAGCTGCTTCTTTCTCCACATACCCAAGACCTTCTTTGATCTTTTTTTTTTTCCTCCCACTCTCTTCACTCTAGAACAAATTGTGAGAGGTATTAGTGTTAAGAGCAGTGGACTCAGTAGTGTGACTTGCTTCTGCACTGATCAGATCATATTTATAAAATGTATCTAATTCTTGGCTATTGTAGAGAAACATTGATGAATCAGAGCATGCTCAGAGAAAAAAAGGTCTTAAAGCCATTGTGTCATGTGCTTCCACTTATGCAGTTAGAAATTGGAAATAATAATATTGGCACTGTTATAAACTGAAATAAAATAACATAAAAATTCTTTTCACTTGAAAAGTACATTTTGAGAAAAGCATTCCATGGCCATTTGCCAACTTTACTCTCCCTATATTCATTGTTCACCATCTTGAGAAAAGACTCCTCTGTGTGCATTTGTTTCTTCTGTTTATAAATAAACTTGCAATGACATTACTATTTTAAAAATTTTTATTTATGTTTTTATTTGTATCTCCTTGATCGAGTATAAGCTTCTTCATGGCAAGAACTGGTGAAATAATTTTCATATCCTTTAATACCAGCACATTAATACTAAACACACAATACAGTCTTTGAAAGAATATGAAGAATAATTGAAGTGAGTTTCCACCAAAGGAAAACATTGATTTCTTTCAGATAGCCAATGGGCCATCATGTAGAAGACTGGTAACTTCACTAGCTCCAAATGGTACCACAAGGAAGACTGTGGGTAACTAATTTTGTATCAGGTTGGGAAAATACTAAAAACTTTTAAAAAAGAAACACAAATGGTTTGTTATCTCGATATCCAAATAGTCTCTGCTAGTTGAAATACATGAAACCAGTTCATACAAATAATTAGAATATAGAAATAATTTAAAAGGTATAAACTAAAAATAAAAGCCTAACCTTATATTTCTAGAAACCACTCTCTACAGTGTTCTTCAAAAAGGTATTATGTAT
This sequence comes from Crocuta crocuta, assembly GCF_008692635.1. Taxonomy (NCBI): domain Eukaryota; kingdom Metazoa; phylum Chordata; class Mammalia; order Carnivora; family Hyaenidae; genus Crocuta; species Crocuta crocuta. The sequence goes on along the minus strand of NW_027528977.1, from coordinate 20,181,866 downwards.
GTACATACATGCATATAAATACATCCTTAAAATATTTTACACTGAAGCCATTCTCCCTATTCCCATTTATGGTGAGTTAGCTGGTCTCTTCCTTTCTCCCTCTCTCTCCCTCCTTCTCATCCTCTTTCTCTTTCTCTTCTTCCTCTGTGTTTGTGTATGTAACTCCAAGTCTTTATTGTTGGATATTCTTGAACTTATTAAGATAAACAGTGTTGACATGAGCAGTCTTGTACATGGATACTTTGAAATAATTGAGGACTTTTTCTAAAGACTGAATGTTAAAATGGAAACCAAAGAAATAGACTTTCTTGTGAGGTAATGGTGTATTCATGAGTGTAAACTTTCAGAGGCTTTTCGTTTTTAATTTTTTTAAATGTTTATTTTTGAGAGAGAGATGGACAGAGTGTGAGCAGGGGCAGGGAGGCAGAGAGAGAGGGAGACACAGAATATGAAGCAGGCTCCAGGTTCTGAGCTGTCCTCACAGAGCCCGATATGGGGCTCAAACTCATGAACCAGGAGATCATGACCTGAGCCGAACGTGTATGCTCAACCAACTGAGCCACCAGGTGCCCCAGAGGCTTTTCTTTAAAATAATCCTGCATTGGAAGTGAAGCTAAACTAAAATGGTTCCTAACAGTTCTTCATAATTCTAATATAATAGCAAATTTGTTTCTTGCTATTTACATCAAATAATGCGTAATAATAATTTATAGCAATGTTAGCTATAAATTACAATCATCTGGAGAACTTTGAAAAAGTTATAATGCTCACGTTCCAGTCCTGATGAATAAAATCAGAATTTGTAGGGATGGGACTCAGTCTGTACTTTCCAACATTATTCTAATGTGCATTTACTGTTGAGAGTTTCTGATATGAAACTAGAATCATTAACATTGTTTATCAAGAAGTTTGAAAACAAGAATGGCAGCAACAAAGGTACAAGAACTTTATGGAATTTATTTTCTTCTCTACTAGCAAAATGAAGGGGCTGTGATAATAATTTAAAGAACAGAAACAAACTGGAGAGAACCTCAGACGATGTCAGTATAGGACTTCGGTAAATGTTAGTCATTTTCTCTGAGCAGATCCTCCTTCTTTTCAGCTTTGTCTGCTGGTTCCTTACACAGAGGAGGAAAGGGTCCATATCTGCCTGCACTCTTTCTCATTGTTATTCATGGGTCCAAGGAAGCTGAGATGGGCATCTCAGTTTATTTAATCAGTGGTTCTCTACAAGAAGGTTAGGAATCATCTCTCTGTATCAGAACTGATATGTAGCAACGTCCATCAGAAGCGATTAGTAGGCTTCTGTCAAGGTAGATGCGGCAGGGTAGAATGAAACCTGAAGCTAGGTTAAGTAATTGGGTTCTTGTTCAATAAAAGTGCTTGTTTGTGCTGTGTAATGAAAGATCTTTGGTGCAATGGATTTCTGAATCCAAATACCCTTCGGATTTTCTGATGGATAAAGAGATAAGGGTGAAAGGGATTTAATTTAGAACTATTGAAAAACTTTAAAGAGATTAGAAAAAATTCGTGAATGCACTTTCTTTTTTTAAAATCAGGATTCTTTGTTACTTATCAGGGCTGCTTATTTTTTTTAATTGACAATAAAACTTGTACATTTTGTTTTTGTTGCTTTTGTTTTTTTCTCCATCAGTTTGCCATCATTAACTGACCTTCAAGATTCAGATTATGAAGAAGATATTGGAGAAATTGTTTTCTCCCGGCCCATGTACCCTAAACCTGAATTTAGGAAGTATTAACTTTTGGGGTTTCTTTGAAATATCACATCAAAATTACAGGCACAGCATTGGTGCATAGAACTGACCTCATGCCTTGATTCAAGTGATATTTTTTCCCATAAACTCAGTACTCACTCATGTATCTAAGCTTCTACTTAAAAAAAATAGCATTGAAACCCAATTCTTTTAAGAATACACTTTAAAATATATCTAATTAAAAATTCATGTGAGCAATCAGAGAGGTGTGGATATGGAATAGTAGGTGGAATTTGGTGCAATATATTAATCTTGGGATGCCTGGGTGACTCAATCAGTTAAGCGTCTGATTTCGGCTCAGGTCATGATCTCACAGTTCATGGGTTGGAGCCCCCTGTCAGGCTCTGTGCTGACAGCTCAGAGCCTGGAGCCTGTTTCAGATTCTGTGTCTCCCTCTCTCTCTGACCCTCCCCTGCTCACGCTGTCTCTCTCTCTCTCTCAGAAATAAATAAAACATTAAAAAAGATATATATTAATCTTAACAATAAAATCATGCATTAGGCTTTATAAAGCATTGTCCCAGATAATTTTAATAAGTAATTATTTGAGTCTATTTACTTTCTATGGGATAAAAAATGTGTTTGAGAAATGAGAAATAAAATGGTCTTTTTTATTTTCATTCTACTCATTTAACACTTGAAAAAATAAAAAGGGTTTATTTGAGGGAAAAAGTTAGGGATACACAACTCAGAGGGGAAAAAATTACTGACGGAATAGGATCTGTATTGAAATTCCCTGCAATACATGGCACATTGACAATGTTTTGATCCTTGGGACAAATCCCAGGCATCTCATCCTCTCAGACACTTTATTTCACATCTCAGTGTAATACTATCTAACCCTCCCTTCACTGGGTGATCAACTAATTCATACTTCGTCTGTTTTTCTTATTTCCTTAGTCTTCTGTCTCCTCCTTTCTCTCCTCTAGAGATGCATGTATATAATCTCCAGGATCATTTTGGGAGTCAGAATTCTAGCAAATAAGTGCTTATTGAAATTAGCTCCTCTTTAGGCTTGCCTAGCAGACCACATGAAACAGCACAACTAGGGAGTAAGAACGCTGAGTTGAAGCAAAAGTTCAGCTGAAAAATTTGTTAAGGCTTGGCAGCTTCTAAGCACTGTAGAGATCCATTTTCTCAGAGGGTCAAAGGCAGAACAGGTGATATACAGAGCTGCACTGAAGATGGAGTGTCTCCTGATGAAACATATCACTCTCAGATGCTGGGAGGCTGTCATGTGAGAGGTTGAATTAGAAATACTTTTAAAGAGACAACTGTCTTCTAGAGAGGAACCCTCTTTTTAAAAAAATTCAGGAGTTGGACTTCCCATTTATCTTCAAATGAGGAAGGAGACCTTCTCCATTTTCCCTGACTAACTCTTGACTTCATTTTAGAACTGACAAGTTTAAACAAGATGAGAATCAGATTGCCTCTGCCTATCTCATTCTTTCAGCTCTAGCCGACAATGTAATTAATGTTGCTGTAGGAAAAACAAAAAGCATTCTTGACGAGAACTTTTTTCTCTCTGTCTTTTGCAGGCACCATTCTTGAGAGAGTAGGTGGTCTTTTTGACATATTACTGAGGGAAGTATCACACACAGATGTCCTTGATGATTTTTTCCATGTATGTTAATTTTGTAAGTTAAGCCCAAACTACTTTTTTCTTTTTATTTTTTTGAGGTACATAGAAGTTGATAATTACCATACTGTTAAAAAAAAATCCAAAACCAAGGGAAAAATTGTACATACATGTGCACAGAGATTCTTCTGCTGGCCTTCCCTACAATGTATGATTTTCTTTATCATGCTTGTTTTTTAATACATTTCTGGGGAAATTTGCTATAGAAAAGTACTGGAGAGATACCACTAGCTACTGGGTGTCTGTTGTAATTGTTTCCTCAGTTCAAGGTTAGACATTTTCTTACCTACACTAACAACATTTTTTTTCAACATCATTTCTACAAATTTCAGTAGACTTTCCATCTTCTCTTGCAAGTCAGGTTTCCTCCTCAGAATCCTTCAATTTTGCTTTCTTACTTACCAAATCAATTGTGAATTCTTTATTCTGGCACTCAGTTGTCTATAGCTAGACCCATATTTGAGTACCAATCCTGACATTTTTATATGCTTCAAGTCCTGTTTCTAATTAAATTATACACATGAAAATATTCAGTGTTCACCCATAATATTTAGTCAACATGGACTGCTTTTATAATCCAACTATTTACTGTGATTCTACTCATTTATCCAGACCAAGTTTAAATATCATTTCATCCATAACTTTTTCTCTTCGTTTACACTATCTTCTCAATATCCTTGACTGACATCTACTACCACCATGGGGACACATCATAATTAATTGTTATTTTTTTTCTCTGTTTGTTGCACAATACCTTGTGATATATTTATTAACATGTATATCTGTCTGCCTTTTAATAACCTCAAGATAGGAATATACCTATATCTATACAGTAGTGTATAGAAATGTACACTACTTAACTCTTTGTAGGTATATGAAATGGTTTAAATATTTGTTATAGAGAATACATATAATTTTTTCTTACATTTATTTTTTTTAAAAGACTGGCTAGATTATTATAAAAAAAAGTGTGTTAAGTATGCATGGATCTTGGGGGCTCCTGGGTGGCTCAGTCAGTTAAGCAACTGACTTTTGAGTTCTGCTCAGGTCATGATCTCACAGTTCATGACTTCAAGACCCTGCACTGAGCTCTGCACTGACAGTGAAGAGTCTGCCTGGGATTCTCCCTCTCCCTCTTTCTCACTATTTCCTCTCTGCTTCTGTACTCTGTCTCTCTCGTGCTCTCAAAATAAATAAACTTTAAATATTTTTTAAAAATAATGCATGAATATTTTCTGTAAATAAACTTACATTGTGTCAAGAGAAGTTAACATCTATTTTCAAAGGCAGAAAATTTTCTTTGTTTCTTGGTAGCAGTAATGGGAAATATTTTAACCTCCTGTTATTTAGTCAAAAGTGGAATGATGTTACTTATCATGCATTGATTTGTTGTCTCTGGACTTACAAAGTAGGTGGTTTGTCTGTTTACAGTCAGTGTAAGATGTTATATATGTTCAAAGTTGCAGATGATAAGTCCTTTGGGACTCCTAGTTATGTGGCAAAGGGAATATATCATACAACTAACTAAGGGTGCAGAAGAATAGTATAGAAAGATATGATGGTTTTAAACATAAAGATAAGCTGTCTTCTAATGAAGCTAATGTCATACACACCATTCTTTAAGAAATCTAGAATAAAATTCCAAAATTTCCATTTTGTGATCATAATTATATTTTGAAATGATTTCTAGTTATAATAGGAATCAATATTTGATCTAGTGGATTCTCAGTATGATAGGATTATTTAAGTATTTGTAGATTGGAAAAACTGAGGAATATAATAGACACAAATAACTTTTTCAGTATTAGTTTTTATGAAATAAAACATATTTATGCATTAAACTTGTATTTAATATTACATTTAACGTTAACTGTAAGGTTATTAAAAGTAAAAGTTTTCTCCTGTTATAACTAAGAGAATATATAATTGATAACTTACATAGAGTATTCACTAAAAATAATTAACAAAATGGTCTTAGTGCATGTATTATGTATACAATTCAAAACTTCATTTGTATGAAATGAGAATATCCCAGGATTCAAATCAGATGACTGAAATTACCTACTTAATGTTATCTGATTTTCTATCAGATGCCTATTTTGTGTTACTTTCTTTCTTTTCAGAAGTATATTTATTTTATTACATTTTATTATAATAAAATTTATATTCTAACACTTAATAGTAATATTCCTAATAACTTATTCATTGACTTAATGCAAGTAAAGCACTAAGCAAACTGTTTTCCACAAAGTAAACAGTCAGTAAATGTTTCTCATTGCTATTAACATTATTTTAATGGCTAAATGTTACAGCATGTAATTTATTTAACAGATCCCCTATTAATGGACACTGCTCTTGAAATTTAAATTGAATTTTAATTGAGTGTTTCTAATTAAATTTCTAAATTTAATTGAGCTTCTGATACAAGTTGTTTGGTGAATGAAGTACAGTGTCTCTAGTTTTTCAAAGAACTTATGATCAAACATGATATACTACACGTAAACACTATACAAAAACCAAATTCATTTTTCTTTGATGATTCAGTCATTCCTTTAGGCGTTATCCCCTCCTAGATTCATTATTTTGACTTTGTGTTTCCATTTCACTACTGGTATATGCAATTAGTAATACCTATTTTTATTAAGAAATACTTTTATTTATAAATACTTTTAAATTATTTTTATTAAAATATTTTTATTTAATACTTTTATTTAGAAATATTTGCAGAGAAGGAAAAGGACTTTCATAGAGATAAATAAAATGAATAAATTAAGAGCCATCTTTTTATTATTCTTCTTTTTGATCCTGTAAACTTATGATCAAAAGTGAGACACTCCATGAGATACCTGGGTGGCTCAGTTGCCTAAACATCTGACTTTGCCTCAGGTCATGACCTCACAGTTTGTGAATTTGAGCCTCATATAGGGCTCTGTGCTCACACCTTGGAGCCTGCTTTAGATTGTCTCCCTTTCTCTCTGCCCCTCCCCTGCTTGTGCTCTCTCTCTTTCATAAAAATGAATAAACATTAAAACATTTTTTTTAAGTGAGGAGCTTTCTTCCCACAAGGAACACACAGTCCAGTGGAGGTAACATATTAAACTAATAACCACTAAAAATTCCTGCTCTTACTACATTTCCCTTCCTAATCAATTTACTAAATAACTCGTTATAAAATTAAACTTTTAGAGATTCTTGTGTTGGCTTTCACAAGCTTGACCACTACTAGGGTAATTAGGTAAAATTGAATACTTTGTATTTTGGAGAATCAATTGTATTGAGACACATCTTCTGTGAAGCATAGCCTTCAATAACCAACAAATTCTAATGTTAATGTAGCAGATTTCCTATTGATATTTAGTTCCGTTCCTGCCTTCTCTGCTGTAATCTCGTGGTTAAAAGTCAAAATATTCCGAGTCCTTTGTCAGCATTGGTTCTACCAATGAGAATTACTTACACAAGGTTTTGAAGACTCAATAGTAAAAAGCATATGTGTGAGTTACAGCACACAGAAATTTTGCTTTAGCCTGTGGCTTTCCCCAGTAAACCTCTGCCCTGTTATTACAAATAGCTATGACCTTGAGGTTTCAGTTACTACAGAGCTAGTAAAGACCTTCCCTGAGCTTCATTCCTATAATGAATTGAATGGTCTTGTAGTACTTAATACCTTATATTAAATAATTTTTGTGAAACACCTAGATTGCTTTGTTTTCCTGATTGACCACTGACTGATACGCTTAATTTGTTCTTAAATATTTAACAACAGTACAGTTAAATTTTGTAGCATGCATCATATGATTGGATAAAGATATACTTCTATATCCAGGACCCCTATGTATATCCCTCAAAGTTAGAGAATTAAAAAAATTTGAATACTCTCCTAAATTTAAACACTTAGTTGAATGCAATGATTTGTCTGTATTAATCTCTGTTTTCTATAGTTTTTCTTGATAGATCACTTAAGTACTTTAGTTAGCAGATTTTCCTTGTTTCAGAACCATTTTTTGAGCTGCTTTCTAAGAATTCCTTTCTGGTTGTCCAAATCAGACCCTGATGCCATCATTTCTAAATATTGGAGCTATCAATACCACATGTATGCAAATTATTTACCTTCTTTACTCTTTGTATTAATGATAATAATATTTTTCATGCTTCAAAACCAGAATAATTTTTTACTACTTTTGTCTTGCTGCCACCATATCATGTCAACTATGTATTAACAATTGATTATAGCTAAGTCTTTCCTTTTTATTCTTAGTGTCCTACTGTTCAAGCACTTGATAAGACAACTTCTACTTAGTAGGTGAGAACTGCAATGCTAATACGTTTAAAAGAGTGCTGGAGTACCTAGATCTCATAGATTCTGTGAGTTATTGGTACATAAAACTGTGACTATATCAGAGAATTATTTAATGGCCAGGAGAGATATAGTAAAGGGGAAGAAAAGAACAAGGGATTAAAATATTTGTCAAAAATCTTTTGACATTCTTTAGGTTGTTTTATTTGTTCTGTAATCTCTCTATTAATCAATGAACCCCATGAAGGCATTAACAGTACATATTTTTTGTAAATAATACCAGTGCCTGTCACTTGGAAGATGCTCATTGAATATTTATGTATTGGATGACTGAATGAATGCTGTAAACATAATGTCCTAAAGGAAATAATAGTTTGATCGTACCCAACAATGCACAGACTGTATCTGGACAATTATATTTTTACTATATAATATTAACAAACTGAAATGTATGTTTACTATAGCTCATGTTATATAAGTATCACATCTGTTTATATTATCTTTTTTTTTTTGATGATCACTTTATTGAGCCACCCAGATACCCCTAAAGATTTTTTTTTTACAAATAGTTGTTGTCCAATTAGTTTCCATATAACACCCAGTGCTCATCCCCACAAGTGCCCTCCTCCATGCCCATCCCCCCCACTCCCCACATCCATCAGTCCTAGGTACAGCCCCTCTGGAAAACAGTGTGGAGGTTCCTCAGGAAACTAACAACAGAACTCCTCTAGGACCCAGCAATAGCACTGCTAGGAATTTACCCAAGGGATACAGAAATGCTGAGGCATAGGAGCACATGTACCCCAATGTTCATAGCAGCACTCTCCACAATAGCTAAAACATGGAAAGAGCCTAAGTGTCCATCAACGGACGAATGGATCAAGAAGATGTGGTTTATCTATACCATGGAATACTACATGGCGATGAGAAACAGTGAAATCTGGCCATGTGTAGCAACATGGATGGACCTTGAGGGTGTTATGCTGAGTGAAATAAGTCAGGCAGAGAAGGACAAATATTATCTTTTTATAGTAGAGTTTGATTTACACTGTTTTATCTCTTTATCTCTGGTGCTCATAGAATATTGCACAGAGCACATAGATGATGCCCAACTAATCCTTGTTTTATAGATGAATATTCCAGGTATAAGTCCAATCTAATCATAATAGTATACAAGGAAAGGTTAAGAAATTAAAGGTATTCATTGTGAAAAGGAGAAGAAAACAGCATGACAATTTTTAAAAGACTAAAATGTCTTAATATGAGAGGGTTAGTAAACTTGCTTCAAATATACCATAGTCTTGAACCTGGGCCAGGAGGAAGGAAGTTCTGGGATGAAACACTAAAGAGGTATATAAAGCATGAAATTGAGCATTATTATGTTTACTCTTAGCAATACATGGACTCTTTAATATCATAATAACCATATATAGGTAGTATCATACATGTCACAACTGCATTGATGAAAAGGTCACTAGCTTCCATGGCAAACACAACTATTATTATTTATTTGTAATTAAATGTATAATCACAAACATACTTATAATTAAGTAAAATTCAAAAATGAAGTTCTTAGTTGTCAGACAGTGCCCCACATCATAATTTAGAGATTCAGACTTATCATAGTATAGCATTTCTCTCCTCTATATCCTGAAGGTTCTTTGCCTTCTGCCAATGAATGAAAGAAGAAAAACATGGAAGATTATGTTTGGGTGTATTTAAGACCTGAAAGCACAACACCTCATTCTCACTCAGGTTGATTTGAAATTAGTCTCATGGCCACATGTAACTCGTAGAGAAGCTGAAAAATTCAATCAGGCTGTGTGCACAGAAAGAATAAAAAGAGTTTAGCGTGCATATATATATATATATATACACACATATATACATATGTATATATATACATGTATATATATATACATATATATATATATATATATCCAGTCTCTGTCAGTATGTAATTGCTTAAGGCTTAAGATTCAAGTAGAGTTTTCTCTCATTCCAGAATCCTCTAATTCTTTCTGCTATAGTGTAGCAGAATCATTCGAGTACCAAGAGCTGGTTATATGTAAACAGAGCCTTGGAAGCCCCCTGTCACATTGTGATTAAAGCCGTGATAGCCATCCATATGCAAATTACCTTCCCTGATTTCACTCTTTGTGTTAATGAAATGCACAGGTGATATATACATTAAGTAGGCTCCTAGACAAGATGACCTCTAAGGTCCATATAATCAGGATTAAATGCCCACCAGCTCAAGGTTCTACTTTGCTTAATAGGCAATGAAAGGACCATTGAATTTTCTTAATCAAGAGAATGGCTGGATGAAATAAATTTATGTTTTGGGAGTATTATTCTCTTTTGTTGCAATGCATGCATATTCAGCTCTTAAAACAAGATGCCAAAGATCCAGTAGTGTTTTTTGAAAATAGTAAAGTATTAAATAAATAATTGAAAAAGAATTAGTTCAAAATTATTTCATTTACTATATTTTGATGAATAATTCTTAATAATTTAAGGTCTAGTCCATACTGCTACCATGTGTGATCTATAAAATATGTACTTTAATGACTTCTATGTATCTAGCATAAATTAAAATCTGTATTATTCTGAGACTTAGAATATCATGATAAAATGAGTATATTTGATGGGATTATGATCCTTATCTTGAAGGAATAGAATGAATGAAATAATGTTAAATAAAGATAACCATTCTTTTTGTCCTTTCTTTGAAATTTCTGTAAAACTGTCAGTAAACTTTTATTGCTACTGATGAATACATTGCATTGAACATATATTCATCTATCTTTTCCAACTAAAGACTTTTCCCTTTATGGTAATCAATGTTATTATTTTTGTTTTCACAAGAACTTTTAGCTTAATGAACTTTCCATGAAAACTGTTTTTAATAGATTATCATTCCATTTTTTAATTTATACTCATATTTATAGAGCAATTTTATATGGTTAAATTGCCAATCTTCTCAGGTTGATATATGTAATATTAGTTATTCATATATAGTTGTGAATTCAAATACTATATATGTTATGTTGCTTTTTGGGGCTAGAAGTCACATCTCTTTTATAATTCAGTATATAATAACATGAAATTGTGCATTCAAACCGTAAACAAGTACTTACTAAATGAATAAAATATAAAGATAATAAGATAGTTTGTAGACCTTTTGTTAAAATTTGTATATTAATACAACATGGAAAAAAAAACCCTCTGTGTTCATGTTGAATAGCAAACTCAATTTCATTTATGTAATAGAGAACTTTTTCTTAATATAACTTAGGGACAGTTTCAATTTGTATAATATAGATGCTAAAAGCAAACATATTTGGGCAATGAGGAACTGCATTTTTCAAAGAATACAAATCGTTTATGAGAAGAAATACAGTATTTGGAAAATAAGAGATGAGTTATTGGAAAAATCCAGAAAAGTTCAATTTCTTTTTAACACACTATTCATACTATTCACTAGAAGCTGTGAGCTGTTTGTGATTCTTACCACATGAACTCCAGTATCACAGACGTTAACATTATAACAAAATACCAGTGTCTGTCTCTGTATCAATCCTCTCCACAAGCTAAGTTATCTTCTCTCCCTAAACTATCAGTGTCATCATGACCCTACTTGCAAAGAATTAAGGTCCTTTAGATCAGAATTCTATAATAAGTCATTCTTAGTTCTGTTCTGTAAAATTGACTTGGTGTAACCTGTGTCCTGTAATCATGGTAACTAGATTCCAATTTCAAGCCACTTTTGCTTAGATCTTACCAGTCTCCAGGCCTCCCAACTCCACAGTCTTGAATCCTGTCCCCATACGTTTGTTTCTGGTCAAAATCCTGCTACCTGCCTGTAGACTTTCCTGATTTTAATTATTTGTCTTCCTACCTGCTAGAATCTCCAAATGTCACTTCCTTCTAAATAACCCCCTTTTTTACTCTGTATGCCTACTGGATTATCCTTTCCCTCTGTCTTAGACTTTATAAATGAAGTATGCCAACTTCAATTTACCCAGATTATGAGATATTTTACTATACCCCTCAATCCATGCACATGTGATTTATGAGTAAAATAAAATCCTAAATCATTCTACTAAACTCTTCTAAAACAATCCAAGGAGCATAAAGAAGAAAAACTATGTTAACTGTGGAATTTTGTGAGGGACGCATGCCATACACTAAATATAAATGTCTTGTATGGATAATAACTATAGGGACAGACTGAGACAAAATAATTGGCAAAAAGGATTGTGAATAGCTTTCATCAGAAGCTTAACAGAACCCTATGAATATTCAATGACTTGGTAGTATAAGATCTAGAACCTAGAAAAATCTGGGGTCAATGTGTATTCTACCCTTATAAATTCTTTAAGCACTTTAGATCAGTGTTTGGGATGAGTGCCCCAAAAGCACACATGACTACTGGAAACATGAAGTGGTTGGAAACATCTCCTTGATGTAGTGAAGGTTGTCTGTGATCCACTGAGTAGTGTCACCAGAATGGGAGTCCCACGTAGTCAAACGCTTTATGTAGAATTGATGTCAGGTTAAACAGAAAACTAAAGAATAATCTAGCAGTTTTGTCAAATCCAGAGACCACACTTTGCTTTGCAGGTCTTCCCATATGTGAGAACCCTACAGAGTCTCCACTGGCTCTTGAGTCCTAAGACTGATGCTCTGAATGATCAAACAGTTCTGCTCTGGACACATTTTTTGTGAGGAGTCCCTCTCTAGCAGTGAAGCGTTTCTCTTCACTCGGCAGAAAAAACTAGTCCTCATGTTTATGATTAACAAATATTTCTTAAAAGGAAAATAAAGACAGCATCATTAAGCCTCTGCATTTTTTCAAAAACAAAAAATGACCACTATTAACATTCAAGATACAAAAAAGAAAAAATTCGGGGCGCCTGGGTGGCTTAGTCGGTTAAGCGTCCGACTTTCGCCTAGGTCATGATCTCGCGGTTCGTGGGTTTGGGCCCTGCGTCGGGCTCTGTGCTGACTGCAGCTCAGAGCCTGGGGCCTGTTTCAGTTTGTGACTCCCTCTCTCTCTGACCCTCCACTGCTCATGCTGTCTCTCTCTCTCTCCTATAAATAAATAAAACGTTAAAAAAAAAGAAAAAAAAATTCTAAGTAAGTGTTAATTGCAAAAGCAAAAGAAAAAGTTGGCAAAAAACAGATGACTTACAAATTGGATATTTCAAAAATGAATGTTACAAAATGAATTGTTCTGCTCAAATACTAAAATGTGGGGAGATAGGGGCACACGTACTACAGAAAGTCTGATCGGAAAGATTATGGGAGATACACTTGAGAAACTTCTCTCTAACTGAAGAGAGAAAAACGGATACAACTAGTGAGAAAGAGGTGAGTAGACTAAAAGAGTAGATTCTAATTTATAAATAATTGATATTCATGAAGAATAAACTAGAGTAAAAGGAGGAAAGACAAAATGAAAATTATAATGAAAGTACTCATGTCTTATGGCATCATCTGGGCAACTGGTAGTTGAATGAAATGCAGAACCCTGAAATAGGAAAATTATTATGTAGAGATCTCGTTTATATACATTCACACACTTTAATCATTGAATTAAATATAAGCATAGAACTATGATTACCATACAAAACATAGAAATGAACATAAATCCTTATGATCAACATATTAAAATTAAAACCTAGAAATTATTCTTAATAGAGAAAATAGGTGATATTTTAAAACCACTGTTAAGTTTTCATATTGATGTCTATATATGCATGTTGTCCTTCAGAAGCAGAAAAATCCATACAGGAAGACAAGATACAGATGTGAGAGAGATTAAAATTCAGATTATTGACTGGTAGAGATAGAACACATGCAGGAATTCAGAGATGGTATACAATTCAAAGTGGTCAAAGAAACCATTAGGGCAGAGATGGGACTTAAGAGCAAGTTTCTGAATAATTTGAGGTCAAAGAGATCTAGGTTTATTTTATTTTTATAGTTCATTTATTTTTGAGACAGAGACAAGGCATGAGTGGGGAAGGGACAGAGAGAGAGAGACAAAGAATCTGAAACAGGCTACCTCTATCATACACTAACTTGAGACCTGATTTCCCTGGGCATCATTTCCTTGTCCCTAAAAAGGGGAATAGCAAAAATGTGTTTTGTCATTGGCTGTTGACAAGCACTTAGTGAAATATTCCATAAAAATCATCTGGCACATGATAAACTCTTAGAAAAAAAATCTCATTGCTATTGTTGCTATTGTTGTTGGTATTATTATTATCATTGCTTCTTTGTGCTGTTTTAAGGGATATCCTAGAAGAGTTTGCAGTTATATAAGCTAAGTGTTTTTCATTGAAAGAAATATGCCATGTTGGGGACCAGTGAGAATCATTTATTTGTTAGTGGGTATAGTTAGGCTGTGTATTTGAATTTGACATGTAATTTGTTTAACTTAGTGTCTTAAAAGTGGCACAGACTTTTTGATTTTCCTCACTCATTACCATTCTGTATAGTCTTGTACATAGTGTTATAGAAGTCTCATTTAATTTATTTTTTAAAATTTATTTATTTGTGAGAGAGAGAGAGGGTATGTGAAGGTGGGTCAGAGAGAGAGGGAGAAAGAATCCCAACCAGTTTCTGAACTGTTAGTGCAAAGCCAAACTTGTGGCTGGAACTCAGGAACTGTGAGGTCATGACCTGAGCCGAAATTGAGAGCTGGACAGATAATCTACCAGCTTCCAATTGCCCCTCTCATTTAACTTTAAAAAGCCCAGGACATTTTGTTTCTGCAGTATAAATTTTGTTATTAAAAATGCAGATGTCCCTCTGTAAGTACTTCACTATGTATTTAGTAATACTTTTATTGTAAATATTGATATAAATACGAAACAAGACAGATTTTGATAGTCTGACATGGTGGTTGGTGAGTATTAAAAACAAGAACCACAAAGACCTTGCTTCACCAAAGTCCCCTCATAGGAAGTAGAGAAGTATAGAGGCCCAAACTGAGAGCAAAAAGAGATAACCTTTGCTTGGTGTTTCATTTTTCCTGAAATTGGCTTGGGGGTGGATCTGAATCAAATTGTATTTTGATTTTATCATTAAATAAGTAGATCTTTTCAAAGGCTTTCTTGTCTTTCAAAGAGGTCATTTTGTACCCTTCATATAAAGTCATTTACCAAGGTTCACCAATTCTTAATGGAGAGGACCAGAATCAGGCATTCCACTGGGAATTTTCTGGCAAAAATGAAGTGCTTTTTTCAAATACTGCCTGACATTTGCTTACGTTTTTAAAATTTATGTATAAATTCATTGGAGTTATGACAATACAATAGCATAAACCCCAGAGAGCTAGAATTGAAACTAAACCTTAGAGACTTCTCATCTAATTTTCAACAATATTGAGAAACCACTTCTCCATGTTCCCAAGCATTGAAATAATTATTGTTTTTCTTTTTAAATAAATGTATTTTTTTCCCTTCAGTTGCACATGTGGCACGAATAAGTGCAGAAATTTTGAGAATAGGGTAGGGAGCTTGGAGTTCTTTCTCATCCTTTCCCTGAAAGCCTGGACCCTTGCCCTGTTGGCACGTCCAGAAGGCTACCTGCAACAGAGTTTGTTAAACATCACTATAAATTTGTCTTGAAATCTTGTGGAGTTTGGGAATTCTGCCCCACCTGAGAGAGACTTTTAATACTGAACTATCTTAATCTTTTAAAACTTAAATGTATTGTCCCATACCTTTATTTTTCTCTGTGATTTACTTCTAATTTGTATGGACCTACTTTGAGATATTTAGTAAATAATTTCACCTCTCTGTCTTTATATCTCTGTTTCCAGTTCATTTACCAAAACTATGTGAATGAAAAGAGTAGTTTTGTCCCTTTTCATAAGTCAAATATATACGCTTAATGAAGACTAATACACGGAGCTATCTTTGGAAGTTTCAGTTGTATCAGAAGTAGGGAGAAGAGTTACAGAGAAAAACTGTCCACATACACTCATGCATTTGAGAAGGAAGGAGCAGAAATAAGGATGTAGTATTGCCCCTAAAATTAATTGTTATTCTTGTCTATGCCCTACAATACTCTTAATTATTTGAATATCAAACTGGCCCACATATTCAAAATTGGACCCCTGTTTCTACTGTCATTCTGAGGTTAACACAGTGATCTCAGACTCATGATAATTATTTTACCCTGTCCCTGATATTTAATACGCATGCCTGCAATGGGCTCTGACTCTCAAGTGTCTGTGACCTGACACTGGAAAATACTTTGAAGCACTTTTAATTCATGATGAAAGAAAAACACATATTTATAGATTAGCAATTCATAAACTAGAATAGAAAAGATAAAGTGAATCAGAAAATCTACTTCATTGGTCAATATAATAATATGGAATGAGATGATAAATGCCTGTATTACAATTATATTAGAACTGGAAATAGTGGCTGACATTTCAAAGCAGAGTTCATAAATGTTAACTGCTAATTGTGATAAGGAAGAGAGTAAGAAACAATGTCTAATTCTTGAGTAGATTAAGAAAATGTAAGGAGAGAAGTAAGTTGGAACTAGGTACCGATACTTATCTGATATGGATTATGAACTCTGAAAACATTTCATTAAATTAATTGAAACAGATGATCTGTTATTGTGAATGACAAGACTTTTTCTGCATTGAAACTTCAAAAGTGAGGAAGTTGAAGACTGATTCAGAAGGTGATCAGTACACAGTATCTGCAAAGAACATTTGATGTAAAAAGGGAAGATGGCTAAGGAGTGATTGTGGAAGACTGTTGGAATCCAATGGATTAAAGAATTCACTAAAAGAAAGAGGTGGGGTGGAGGTAGAGAGGATAGGGATCCCAGGAGATAAGATGTATGCTTAGAAAGTAGTCTGGGAGGTGCACAATCCGTGAAGCAAAGAAAGAATGACTTTAAGAAGACTATTGAAAAGAAAGTAGACTGAGAAAAATATTTCAGATTTGGCAAGAACAACTGCCATTAACACTGCTTTACCTTGCTTAATTAACACTGCTGCTTTAGTCAAATAGTTTGTCTTCTAGCACTAACTTAATTACTTAATTAAAAACACTCCATGTTTTCACTTCCTTCATTTAAAATGCCTCGTTCTTCCTATTATACTTTATCATAAGCCTTTCCTTTTAAAATATCCAAACTATTAATTTTCATAACTGGTACCTTTCATTAAAGTTACTAATGAAATGTTCTGTAATAGTTACATATTTTTAGTATTTTTATTTTTATTTGTAAATATGTGTGTATGTAGCTTCACTTAAACATCGTATAAATTATTATATTACTTTTGTTATATACCTCAGAAAATTTCTAATAGTTTGGAGGTATATACTTAAACATCAATATATATATGTGTATAAAATTTATTTCTCTTAAGCTCACTCTCTCTCATCCTTCATTCCTGATACCTGGTACCTACTATAAATTGCACGAAATCATGATTCATATCAAATGTGTTGTTTTATCATATAATGGAAATCTCGCTATATTATGCATACATTCAAGGAGAAAATGTCACAGAGGGGAACACTGAGTGGACATGTTTAGGCAATGATTTATTTGCATGGAATAAATGTTTAGGGCTTGTTACCTTTCATTTGTGTGACACCAATAGGAGATGCGACCTTTAATGATTTCAAAAATGTGAGTAACAATGGTCCAAATATAATCTTACAGGTAAATTGGTGAGTGTGTTGGGAGAGAGGGAGGTAAAGTATATGGGAAAAGGAAGACTGATTTTTCTTTGAAGCTCGTCTATGAACTTCATCAATTGACTCTAAAACCTCTTGTTGTTGTTTTTTTTTTTTTAAGCTTAATATTTTAGAATAAAATTCCAACCTGGGATTTTCCATATTTCTCTCCTGAGGTTGAAACAGGCTCTATCATCTGATGAGAGAGACAAAAGTGAGCTGGAAAAGGAGAAAGTGTATCTTCCAACTCTTAGTCAGATGTTCTCAGTAAAAAAAATCTAGGATAAGTAATTTAACCAAAAACTTTAAATGACAAACGTAAGGGAACTCTGCGTAATGAGAAGTCCTATCTGGGTAGTTGCTTAGGATAAAGCTTATGATAGAGTTAATGCAATCTAATCAATTACTGACTACAATGGATTAAAAGATTAACTTAGAAAAATAAACACACTAGTACTAAAAATGTCTTTTGAGTCACTACACATTTGGACAGAATTCCATTATGTGTATGTTGTTACCTTACTTTCATAAAATTGTGTTTGTACTTCAGGGATTGAATATCTATGGAAAGACTTAGAAGTCGGCTATATATTCCCAAAAATTGTTTAAAATTTTCCTGAGATTATTAACTCTTTATTCCTGTGATAGTCACAGTATGTCACCTTAGAATTTGCCTGAGAATTCAAAAGGATTAGTAATTTTCTACTATAAACAGAAATTGAGTCATGCTATCTATACTCTTTCCCATTTCCCCTTTCTCACTATGAACACTGCCCTTCTTTCTCTCCTTCAAGCATGCCAATCTCTTTCCAGTCTCAAGGCACTACATATACTATTCCTTCCATGGACATTGGTCCCCAAACCCCATCTTTACATGGCTATCTGCTTCTTGTTATTAGACAAAAGTTCAAATCTTCCCCTCAGTCCCACATGTTGCATGTGCAGGCATGCGCTTGTGCACACACACACACACACACACACACACAATCTTAAGGCATTTATACATTATTTTCTCCATGGGCATTGTAACCTCCACTGCGTCTTACCAGTAGATAAAAGGTTAAATCATCTCTGTCACTTACACTGTATGTCCATGTACACACACGCACACACACAGACACACACACAGAATCTTTTTCTTCATACCACTTATGCTTACATGAAAGTATCTTTTCTGTTGTTCTTACTTATTGTATGTCTCCATCTATTAGAAAAAAGTTTGTGCAGAGCAGTAACTTTCTTGTCCTCTTCCAGTATTCCAGTGCATAGATCTGTATCTACTTAGAATGAAAACTCAATAAACATTTGTTCAATGAATGTAGTCTTTTATGAAGGCAAAGGACAGAACTGTATGCCTAGGTCCTTAGGAAATGTTTTGTAATTATATCTTAATGTCCCGCTAATATTTTGCTCACTTTGGCTGACAAATATTGACCATTTCTTCATTAGCTAGTAATAAGATGAATAGGACTTGCTCAGGTATATGTCAGTACTATGGAGAGCATCATGAGACTGAAGATTATTGTAGATACATTGCTAAGAGGATAGCAAATTTGTGTTAAAATTACATATATATGTTCTTTTTAACCCTTGAATATTGTGTGATCTGCATATTTATTATTAACTTCAGCTTAATGCTTTGTTACCATTTGCTAAATGTATTTAAATCAATTCCTATATTTTTATGAGTGAAGATAGATGTTGATACACACATGTATAGCAGAGTTTTGGAGACCAGAATACTTATTTGTGAATCATGCATATTAAACTGTCAATGATTTGTATTTAGAAAGCATTTATATTTAAATATGTTCTATATTAGACAACTACCAAATGCCTAAGCCCAACTGCATATTTTAAATTTTCCAAGGATGGTTGAAAGTGTAAGATGGTAATTATCTTTTTCTGATGTGTTGGTGCTATTAAAATCATATCATGATAACTTATCATTTACATTTAAATCTTGTTAAAATTTCAAAGCCCTGTGCTGAAAATATAAAAATAAGTGTATTTAATATAATTGACACAAGATTGCTATTTTCCACAATTTTTCTGAAGGTAATAAGAGAGATCCACTTTTGCATGCCTCTTCAAACAGCATTTTGAATTCTATCAACATCACACTCCTTTTATCCCCAGTAGTTGAAGTCCCAAAAGACTATCTCACCACGAAAATATCTGAAATATCAACTCTATGCATATAAATACAGTTAGAAGGAAAAAACTCTTCATGATTTTAGAGATGTCAATTTTATTACAAACTGTTCCTTCTACACACCACTATGTGAGCACATGAGAATGTGTGGGTAAATTAGTGTGTATTTCTTTCATTTTCCATTATAATTCAGTGTGGAAAAGAAACATAAATGTAAGTATACCATAAAATCAAGAGTTGCCAGAGACTGTATACCTGTTTACATGTGAATTCTTTATACTTTATCTTCTAAATTTACCACAGAGAACTCTGATTAACAAATGATACATGGGTACTCATCATCCCAAAGTTCAATTCTTCTTTCTTTTACCTTTTTATTGAAATCCTAAAAACCTATCAAAAACTGACCTGCCTCTTTTATCCTTCCTCCCATAAATTGCACATACATACACAATCTTAAAAACCAAGATATCTAATTTCTCTTCCTCTTTTGCTTTTTAATTATCCTTAGCAAGATCTTCCTTATCATTCATACTGAAAAGCATGGTGGTATCAAATAGAATTTCCCCTCATCTTACACATCTATTTAGTAACAGTGATGAACTAAAATCCAGCAATGGCACATATGTATCCAGTTCATTCTAGTTTCATTGTTTGTCCCTGGATCAGGACAATTAACTTGGATTGGTTTCTTCAGGTTATTTGTTTGTTTCCTATATAGCTCATCAGGAAAAAAATAGAGCTGAACTATAATTATGATGCTTGTCTCCCTATAAACGCTCTATGATTCTTCATTACTAAAATAAAGCAAGCCATATACTTTTGCTTAATCACACTTTTAAATTAGCCAATCAAGTATGCTTGTTGCAAAAATTAAATTTGAAAACTGTATAGAAAAGGAGATGAAAATCACTCTTTACTACTATCTTTTTTCTTTTTTTACATTCCTTTCTTAGTTAACAACTAATAATTAATATTTGAGATTGTGCTTGTAAAAGAAGTTTGTGACCATATAAAAAAAAAAAAGATACTGGTATGATGAATTGAATGCTTTTCAAAAACAGATGAATTTCAATTCATGTAGCCATTTTTCATTAGAAAAGTAAACACAGGGCACCTGGGTGGCTCTGTCAGTTGAGCATCTGACTCTTGATTTTGGCTCTGGTCACGATTTTGGAGTAGCGAGATTGAGTCTTGCATGGGGCTTTGTGCTAACCATGGAGCCTGTTTGAGAGAGATTCTCCCTTTCTCTCTCTGTCCCTCTTCCCTGCTCACATTCTGTCTCAAAAAAAAAATAAAATAAAATAAGGTAAAGACAAGACAGTGTTTAGAAGACAAATATTCTATAAACTAATTTAATTGAATTTTTTATATTTTACCAAATAAGACCAAATGCTAATAAAAATATTTTACTTTAATTTGTGAACTCTTAGATAACTAAAAATAATTAAAAGTTTTCTCTAAGTATCCCATTTACTGATAGAATCATAAAGAGAGTCTTATATTTAAGAGATGTTCAAAAATATTTGAATCATTTAATAAATGTGTGATACTTATAGGAATCAGTTTAATTCATTTAAAGAATATGGATGCATAGATTAATATTTTAAGACATTCTGATATATTTTTATTAACAATTTTGGATAAAATGATATTTATTGCAATATATACTGTTAGGAAAATGACTTAATAGAAATAAAAAATATTTTCCTCCTTTGTTCTGTTGTTACCCTCCCTTTCATACACTCTGATGTTTACCTCTAAAATTTAAGAATCTATATTTTTCACAACTCCCTTATATGGTTTATATACACAGTTAACTTTGAGAACTGATGCCCTTATGTGGTATGTTGTTAACAGTACTCGGTATTTTTCAGGTTTAATTGAAATCTATCCAAAATTTATAAAACATTCTTAAAACTACACAACATTTCCCCAAGGAATAATAATGTTGAGTATCTTTTCAGGTGCTTGTTGGATATTTGTATATCTTTTATTTAATTCCAATATTGTTAACATGCAGTGTTATATTACTTTCACGTGTATAGTATAGTGATTCAACCATTCTCTACATTACTCCGTGCTCATCAAGAGAAGTGTACTCTTAAACCCCTGTATCTATTTCACCCATCCTCCTCTCACTCCCACTCTGTTAACAATCAGTTTTATCTCTATAGTTATGAGTCTGTTTTTTCCCCCTTTGTTCATTTGTTTTATTCCTTTAATTCCACATATGAGTGAAATCATACGGTATTTGTCCCTTCTTTGACTTACTTTACTTAGCATTATACTCTGTAGGTCCATGTATGTTGTTTCAAATGGCAAGGTTTCAGGGCACCTGAGTGGCTCACTCGGGTGGGCATCCGATTTTGGCTCAGGTCATGATCTCGAGGTTCGTGGGTTCAAGACCTGCTTCTGGCTCTGTGCTGATAGCTAGCTCGGCTCGGCGCCTAGAGCCTGTCTTGGATTCTGTGTCTCCTTCTCTCAATGAACCTCTCCTGCTCATGCTCGTTCTCTCTCTCTCTCTCTCTCTCTCTCTCTCTCTCTCTCTCTCTCTCTCTCTCAGAAATGGATAATATGTGGGGCTGATGTGGGGCTGGCCCCATGAACCATAAGAACATGACCTGAGCCAAAACCAAGAGTCAGACCCATAACCTACTGAGTCAACCAAGTGACCCTCACATGTAGGTTTTTGATCCATTCTGAGTTTATTTATGTGTATGGTGTAAAAAAGTAGCCCAGTCTCATACTTTGCATATAACTGTTCAGTTTTACCAACACCATCTGCTGTAGAGACTTTTTCCCATTACATAGTCATGGCTCCTTTGTCTTCAGTTAATCGATCATATAATTGTGGGGTTATTTCTGGGCTCTCTTCTGTTCTTTTGATCTTTGTGGCTGTTTTTGTGCCAATATCTACTGTTTTGATTACTACAGCTTTGTAATATATCTTGACATCTAGGATTTTGATACATCTAGTTCTGTTCTGCCTTTTCAAGATTGTTTGGTTATTCAGTATCTTTTGTAGCTTCATACAAATTTTAGGATTATTTGTTCTAGTTCTGTGAAAAATGCTGTTGGTATTTTGATAGAGATTGAATTAAATTTGTAGATTTCTTTGAATAGTATGGCCATTTTAACAATAATTGTTATTCCAGTCCATAAACATGGACTGTCTTTACATTTTTTGTGTTATTTTCAATTTCTTGAATCCATGTTATATATGAAAATACAAGTTTTTCACCACCTTGGTTAAGTTTATTCCTAGCTTTATTCCTTGGTTATTTTATTATTTTTGGTTCAGTTGGAAATGGAACTGTTTTCTTAATTTCTCCTTCTGGCACTTTATTATCAGTGTCAGATAATTATACAGATTGATGATGATACAGATTATTATACATTGATTGTGTATCCTGCAACCTTACCAAATTCATGAATCAGTTCTATTGGTTTTTTGGTGGTCTTTAGTGTTTTCTCTATATTGTGTCACCTGCAAATAGTGAAAATTTTACTTCTTCCTTACCAGTTTGGACATCTTTTATTTCTTTCTGTTGTCTGGTTGCTGTAGCTAGGACTTCCAGTACCATGTTGAATAAAAATGGTAAGAGTAGACTTCCTTGTCTTATTACTGACCTTAGGGGATAAGCTTTCAGTTTTTCGCCATTTAGTATGATGTTAGCTGTGGGTTTTGTGTATGAGGTTTTCATTATGTTGAGGTATACTCCCTCTGAAACTACTTTGTTGAAGGTTTTTATCATGAATGGATGTTGTACATTGTCAAATGGGTTTTTTTTCTGCATTTATTGATGTGATGGTGATTGATACACTGATTGATTTGCAAATATTGAACTACCCTTGCATCCTGGGAATAAGTCCCACTTGATTCTGTTGAATGACTTTTTAATGTGATTTTGGACACAGCAATATTTTCTTGAGGATTCTGCATCTAAGTTCATCAGAGATATCAGACTGTAGTTGTCTTTTTTTTGTAGTATCTTTATCTTGTTTTGTTATCAGGGTAATGTTTGCCTCAGAATGAATTTGGAAACTTTCCTTTCTCTTCTTTTTTTTTTTTCGAATAATTTGAGAAAAATAGGTATTAACTGTTCTTCAAATGTTTGGTAGAATTCACCTATGAAGCCATCTAGTCTGGCCTTTTGTTTGTTGGGAGGCTTTTTTGTTTTTTTGTTTTGTTTTGTTTTTACTGATTCAATTTCATGGCTAGTAATCAATCTTTTCAAATTTTCTATTTCTTTCTTATTGGGTTTTGGGAGGTTATATATTTCTAAGAATTTATCCATTTCTTCAGGGTTGTCCAGTTTGTGGACATACAATTTTTCATAATATTCTCATAACCTTTTGTAATTTGGAGTTGTTAGTTGTAATTTCTCTTCCTTAATTTTTTATTTTGAGTGTTTTTTTTTTGATAAGTCTGGCTGAAGTTTTATCAATTTTGACGATTTTTTTCAGAATCCTCTTCCTGGTTTCATTGATCTGTTTTGTTATTTATTACAGTTTCTATTTCATTTATTTCTGTTCTAATCTTTATTATTTCTTAACTTCTACTAGCTTTGTTCTTCTTTTTCTAGATTTTTTAAGGTATAAGTTTAGGGTGTTTATGTGATTTTTCTTGCTTCTTGAGATAGGCCTATATTGCTATAAAATTCCCTATTAGAACAGCTCTTGCTATATCCCATAGATTTTGGACTGTTGGGTTTTCATGTTCATTTGTCTGAATATATGTTTTTATTTCCTTTTTAGTTTTTTGGTTGCATGTAGTGCCATGTTATTTAGCCTTCATGCATTTGTGTTTTCAGATTTCTAATTTTTTTTTAATTTTTCTAACGTTTATTCATTTTTGAGACAGAGAGAGAGAGAAAGAGAGAGAGGGAGAGAGAAACAGACAGTGTGAGACAGTATGAACAGGGGAGGGGCAAAGAAGGAAGGACACAAAGAATCCAAAACAGACTCCAGGCTCTGAGCTGTCAGCACAGAGCTCGACACAGGGCTCAAACTCACAAACCGTGAGATCATGACCTGAGCTGAAGTCAGATGCTTAACTGACTGAGCCACCCAGGAAACTCTCAGATGTTTTCTTAGTATTGATTTCTAGTATCATACTATCGTGGTCAGGAACTATGAATGATAGGATTTCAGTCTTTTTTAATTTATTGGGATTTGTTTTATGACCTAACATGGGATCTTTTCTGAAAAATTTTTCATGTGTACTTGGAAAATGTGTATTCTTCCATTTCAGAATGAAATATTCTGTATATACCTGTTAGACCTATGTAATCAGTGTGTCATTAAAAGCCACTCTTCCTTTCTTTTCTGTTTGTATATATGTATTACTATTGATTACTTTAAGTTTGTTATTAGCTTCTTAGTGTATTTGGATTCCGCCATGTTGGGTGCGTAAATATTTACAATTGTTATATCTTCTTGTTGGATTGTTCCGTTTATGACTTCATAGTGCTTTTCTTTTGTCTTATGTTATAGTCTTTGTTTTAAAGTCTACTTTGTCTGATATATGTGTTGTTACTCCAGCTTTCTTTTCGCTTTGATTTGCATGATAAATAATTTTCCATCCTTTCACTTTCAGTCTGTATGTGTCTTTAGGTCTGAATCTCTTGTTGGCAGCATATAGACGGGTCTTGCTTTTTTAAATCTATTTTACCACCCTGTATCTTTTGAGTAGAGTGTTTGGTCCATTTACATTCAAAGTGATTTTTGATAGGTATGTGTGTATTTCCATTTTGTTACTTATTTTATGATTAGTTTTGTAATTCTTATCTGTTTCTCTCTTCTTTTATTCTCTTTTCTCATGGTTTGTTGGCTTTCATTAGTGATATACTTTATTTCTTGCATATGTATTACTTTTTTTATTTGTAGTTACCATTAGGTTCACATATGACATTATATGCATATAAGTTTATATTAAATTGATGATCTCTTAAGTTTGATCCCCTTCTTTACTCATCTCCCCTCTTACATTTTAAGTGAACAATATCATAGTTAACATCCTTTGATTTTGTGAATTCTTTGACTGACTTTTATAGATATACTGACTTTTATTTCTTTTGTGCTTCCTACTGTTTAAATAATGTACTTATTTTTGAGAGAGGTATGGTCTCAGGGAGAGGGAGAGAGAATATCTTAAGCAGGCTCCATGCCCAGCAGGGAGGGAGCCTGATGCAAGGCTTAGTCTCATGACCATGATAACATAACCTGAGCTAAGATCAAGAATTGGACACTTAATTGATGAGCCACCCAGGTGCCCCTTTCCTCCTTTTCCTAATCTACTGAAAAGAAGAGCTTTCTTTTCCACAGAAAGAGTCCCCTTTTATTATTTATTATTTATTACAAGGCTTGTTTAGTGACTATGAATTCCTTTAACTTGAGTTTGTCTAGGAAACTCTTCATCTCTTCATTTCTTCTTTTCTGAATGATAGCCTCACAAGTTTTTGTTTTGTTTTGTTTTTTGTTTGTTTCTTTCAGCACTTTGAATATGTCATGCCACTCCCTCCTAGCCTGCAAAGTTTCTGCTGGAAAACCAGCTGATAGCCTTATGGGATTTCTTTTGCATGTAACTGTTTTTCTCTTGATACTTTTATGATTCTCTCTTTATCACTTTTCTTTTTTTTTTTGGTTGCATTTTTATTTGCAAATTGCAGTTGTGTCTTAGCGTGGACCTCCTTGGGTTAATTTTGTTGGGGGTTCTCTGTGCCTCTTGCACCTGGATTTCTGTTTCCCACCTCAAATTTGGGAAGTTTTCTTTATTATGTTTTTAAATAAATTTTGTGACCCCCTTCTCTCTCTTCATCTGGTATCTCTATAATGTGAATGTTATTATTCTTGAAAGTGTCACTGAGTTCATCTCAGGCATCTGCAGTGTTAAACATTTGGTACTGATTACATGTGACAAATACCTCTTGGGAAAAGACTATTTCCATTAGGTAATCTCTCAGCTGGATCAAGTAAATTATTGCAAATGAAGCTTTCCTGGGAATTTCCATACAGGTCAGATAATGACAGTTCATTGAGAATGGGCCTTTGGAGGTCTCCAAACATGTTCAGCCTTCTCCTTGACTTCTACAGCATTAGCATTTAGTTTACAATAGGAGAGAGAGAGAGAGAGAGAGAGAGAGAGAAAAGGAGAGTTAGAAACAGGGCAATTTAAAGTACTGCAATGCTCATTCTTTGGGCCAAGATTCAGTTGGTTTTTTATTAAACACTGCCTGATATTTGAGGGTCTTTGGTTAGTGTCAAGAGTTCTTTTTTTTTATTTTTATTTTTTATTTCTAGGAGAGAGAGAGAGACAGCGTGAGCAGGGGAGGGTCAGAGAGAGAGGGAGATACAGACTCTGAAATTGGCTCCAGGCTCTGAGCTGGCAGTCAGCACAGAGCCCGACGTGGGGCTCGAACCCACAAACTGTGAGATCATGGCCTGAGTTGAAGTCAGATGCTTAACCGACTAAGCCACCCAGGTGCCCCGGTTAGTGTCAAGAGTTGTTAAAAACTTGATTTTGACAGTTTTTCTACTTTTCTCATTGCATATATGGAGGAGAGGTTTTTTGAGTTCCTTACTCCCTTTTCATTCCTTTTGATATCCAGTAATGACCTCTTAAAAATATTAATAATTTCCAGGATAATTAAGCAACAAATAAAAAAAATTAAAAATAAATCAGGAATATCAAAATTAATTTGGGGGAGTCAAAAATGAATAAGAGAAATCATTCTTGTTTGCCTTAGATAGAAAAATAAAAGCATTAAAAACTAATGATCTCTTAATACTGTCCATTGCCACAAGTCTTTTTGATGTATTCAAAGAATGTATACAATAATCATTGAAGAAATTAAATGTTTGTATTTACTTTTTCATATTTTCAATAGAATAGATGCCTTGTCTCACTTCAGTTGTGCTGAGTAACTTAAATTAGTGAGACTGAGAATATTTGTTTGCATTTTACAATGCATAATTGATGAAAAATAGACCAATATAATGTAATGTTTTTACTGATGGCATAATAGAACATTATTGTGTAACAACATCATTAAAAAATGAAGAATCTTCAGTAAAATTAAACATAATTTTGCTTTTATCATGACATAGAATTTAAAAGGTGTATTTTAAATGAAAAGTTTAAAATGCCTTCTGGAATGAATTTGAAATATATTACTTATATGCATACCTGTAAAAGAAGCATACTGTATCCCTCAAAATAAATTTCCATTGTAACCCAGTATAAAATCATGTTAAATAATTTGCTTTAACCAATTAGGTTAATTGCTTATCACTTAATACATGAGAAAACATTTTAGAAATAAAAAGTTCCCTTCCAAACAAATAAATCTCTCAATCTGAAGTTTCTAGCCCAATTATTTTGCTTTCATGGATATGAAACATTTATATTTTAATTCATTTTTATCCAAAATTAAAACTTTTTGGTTCTAAAGCATTTTATTTTTATTTATTTAATTTTTAAAAATAGTTTATTGTCAGGTTGGTTTACATATAACACCCAGTGCCCATCCCCACAAGGGCCCTCCCTCCTCCATGCCCACCACTCCCCTTCCCCTCCCCCCAACCCCCATCAGCCCTCAGTTTGTTGTCAGTATTCAAGGGTCTCTTATGTTTTGCCTGCCTCCCTCTCCCCCACTATCTTTCCCCTTCTTCTCCCCCATGGTTCTCTGTTGAGTTCCTCCTCATCCTTCTATACGTGCAAACATATGATATTTGTCCTTCTCTGCCTGACTTATTTCGCTCAACATAACACCCTCAAAGTCCATCCATGTTGCTACACATGGCCAGACTTCACGGTTTCTCATTGCCATGTAGTATTCCATCTTATAGATAAACCACATCTTCTTGATCCATTCATCTGTTGATGGACACTTAGGCTCTTTCCATGTTTTAGCTATTGTGGAGAG